>NW_027326644.1:12500-20000 GCF_030463535.1 Salminus brasiliensis
CCTCAATGCTGGGGGGCTTTATACCCCTCTAGCCCACGCCTGGCTTTATTAGGCAGCATGGAGCCAATAGGGTCATGATGATGATCTGATAATGCCAGAGGGTCCTATTCTATTGGCAGTACTTCTTCTCTACAGGCACTAGACAATGGGGGCGACGTAAAGTAGCTGAAGAGGTGTCCACAAACATTTGGACTCACTCACACACACACACACACAGAGTAGCCATATTGAGTAGGGCCCCCTGTACCACCACAACAGCTCCGACCGGTCGAGGCGTGGACTCCACAGGACCTCTGAGGGCGTCCTGCTGTGTCCTGCCGGCTCCAGGACTAGCGTCAGCGTCCTGCTGTGCTCAGCTTAAAGGGACTGTTCCTCTAAAATGCTAAAGTGGCTAACAGCGGCTAACAATGGCTAACAGTACAGCAGCTAACGGTGGCTAATAGCGGCTAATAGTGGCTAACGAAAGCACATATACTAAAGTGATGATTAGGACCAATCACAGTAAGGGGGAGGGGTCTCAGAACCACCTGGCTCAGTCCAGCTTTGCTGTGGGTCGGGATGGTGTGTGAGGGTGTGTGAGCTGATTGGTGTGTATATATTAATAAATATATATATCTATATCTATATATAGTGTTGTGCAATAGTTTGTGCACCCCTGTGGTGATGATTTAATGATCATGAGGACCAGAAGACTCAGAGGCTCAGCTCTATAAATAGACGCTAGCAGGTAATTGAACGTCAGCCTGACGCCCTGCAGATCCACCACACTGTAAATGACTCACCTCTCTCTCTCTCTCTCTCTCTCTCTCTCTCTCTCCCGCTCTCGCTCTCCCGCTCGCTCTCGCGCTCAGGAGCGTCTCTGGGAAGTGAGGGCAGAGTGACATCATCTCTGTGACGGAGGCCAGGCGAGTAAAAGCAGATCTGGGTCTCGTCCTGCTGAGCGGATCCTGCTGGCAGAACCGGGACAGATGCTAAGGTGTGTCGTTCAACACTCCTCACACAGAACCGCGGAGAACCGCACCGCCCAACGGAGCGGACGCAGGAGACAACCACCGCGAGACCATCACCGTCTGACCCCCGGCCTTCCTTCTGATCAGAACCATCAGGCAGAACCAGGTGCTACTAGCGTCTGTCCCAGGGGGTCTGATCATGAGTGGACGGGGCTGAGCATCTTAGAGAAAGATCACCATCACTCAATCACCACTTATCATCATCATCATCATCATTATTATTATTAATATCAAAATTATCATCATCATCATCATCATCATCATTATTATTAATATCAAAATTATCATCATCATCATCATCATTATCATCCTTATTATTATTATTAATATCATTATTATTATCATCATCATCATCATCACTAGTAATATCATCATTATTATCATCATCTTTATTATTATTATTAATATCATTATTATTATCACCATCACCATTATTATTAATATCATTATTATTATTATCATCATCATCATCATCATTATTATTAATATTAAAATTATTATTATCATCATCATCATCATCATTATGATCATCCTTATTATTATTATTAATATCATTATTATTATCATCATCATCATTACTATTAATATTATCATTATTATCATCATCCTTCTGATTATTATTAATATCATTATTATTATCATTTTTATTAATATCATTATTATTATCACCATCACCATTATTATTAATATAAAAATTATTATTATCATCATCATTATTAATATCATTATTATTGTAATCATTATCATCATCATTATTATACACACACACACACTCACACACTCATACAAACACTTACACACACACACACTCACTCATACAAACACTCACACACACTCACACTCAGTCATACACACACACTCACTCATACAAACACTCACACACACTCACACTCAGTCATACACACACACTCACTCATACAAACACTCACACACACTCACACTCAGTCATACAAACACTCACACATACTCACACTCAGTCATACAAACACTCACACACATTCACACTCAGTCATACAAACACACACACACATACTCACACTCAGTCACACACACATATTCACACTCAGTCATACAAACACACACACATATTCACACTCAGTCACACACACACACACACATACTCACACTCAGTCATACAAACACTCACACACATACTCACACTCAGTCACACACACACATATTCACACTCAGTCATACAAACACACACACATATTCACACTCAGTCACACACACACACACACATACTCACACTCAGTCATACACACACACACTCATACAAACACTCACACACATACTCACACTCAGTCATACAAACACACACACATACTCACACTCAGTCATACAAACACTCACACATACTCACACTCAGTCACACACACACACACATACTCACACTCAGTCACACACACACACACACATACTCACACTCAGTCATACAAACACTCACACACATATTCACACTCAGTCATACAAACACTCACACACATACTCACACTCAGTCACACACACACACACACACACTCACACTCAGTCACACACACACACACACACACATACTCACACTCAGTCATACAAACACTCACACACATACTCACACTCAGTCACACACACACACATACTCACACTCAGTCACACACACACACACACATACTCACACTCAGTCACACACACACACACACATACTCACACTCAGTCACACACACACACACACATACTCACACTCAGTCACACACACACACACACACATACTCACACTCAGTCACACACACACACATACTCACACTCAGTCATACAAACACTCACACACATACTCACACTCAGTCACACACACACACACACACATACTCACACTCAGTCATACAAACACTCACACACATACTCACACTCAGTCACACACACACACACACATACTCACACTCAGTCACACACTCACACACATACCCACACTCACTCATACAAACACTCAGTCATACACACACACTCACTCATAGAAACACTCACACACACACTCACACTCAGTCATACAAACACTCACACACATATTCACACTCAGTCATACAAACACTCACACACATACTCACACTCAGTCATACAAACACTCACACACATACTCACACTCAGTCATACAAACACTCACACACATACTCACACTCAGTCATACAAACACTCACACACATACTCACACTCAGTCATACACACACACTCACTCATAGAAACACTCACACACATACTCACACTCACTCATAGAAACACTCACACACATACTCACACTCAGTCACACACACACACACACATATTCACACTCAGTCATACAAACACTCACACACATACTCACACTCAGTCATACAAACACTCACACACATACTCACACTCAGTCACACACACACACACATACTCACACTCAGTCACACACACACACACACATACTCACACTCAGTCATACAAACACTCACACACATATTCACACTCAGTCATACAAACACTCACACATACTCACACTCAGTCACACACACACACACATACTCACACTCAGTCACACACACACACACACACACTCAGTCATACAAACACTCACACACATTCACACTCAGTCATACAAACACTCACACACATACTCACACTCAGTCACACACACACACACATACTCACACTCAGTCACACACACACACACACATACTCACACTCAGTCACACACACACACACACACACATACTCACACTCAGTCATACAAACACTCACACACATACTCACACTCAGTCACACACACACACACACATACTCACACTCAGTCACACACACACACACACATACTCACACTCAGTCACACACACACACACACATACTCACACTCAGTCACACACTCACACACATACTCACACTCAGTCACACACACACACACATACTCACACTCAGTCACACACACACACACACATACTCACACTCAGTCACACACACACACACACATACTCACACTCAGTCACACACTCACACACATACCCACACTCACTCATACAAACACTCAGTCATACACACACACTCACTCATAGAAACACTCACACACACACTCACACTCAGTCATACAAACACTCACACACATACTCACACTCAGTCATACAAACACTCACACACATACTCACACTCAGTCATACAAACACTCACACACATACTCACACTCAGTCATACACACACACTCACTCATAGAAACACTCACACACATACTCACACTCACTCATAGAAACACTCACACACATACTCACACTCAGTCATACACACACACTCACTCATAGAAACACTCACACACATACTCACACTCAGTCATACACACACACTCACTCATAGAAACACTCACACACATACTCACACTCAGTCACACACACACACACACATATTCACACTCAGTCATACAAACACTCACACACATACTCACACTCAGTCATACAAACACTCACACACATACTCACACTCAGTCACACACACACACACATACTCACACTCAGTCATACACACACACACACATATTCACACTCAGTCATACAAACACACACACATATTCACACTCAGTCATACAAACACTCACACACATACTCACACTCAGTCATACACACACACTCACTCATAGAAACACTCACACACATACTCACACTCAGTCATACACACACACTCACTCATAGAAACACTCACACACATACTCACACTCAGTCATACACACACACACACATACTCACACTCAGTCATACACACACACACACTCATACAAACACTCACACACATACTCACACTCAGTCATACACACACACACTCATACAAACACACACACACTCATACAAACACTCACACACATATTCACACTCAGTCATACACACACACACTCATACAAACACTCACACACATACTCACACTCACTCATACAAACACTCAGTCATACACACACACTCACTCATAGAAACACTCACACAAACACTGTTATATACACACACACTCATACAAACACACACACATACTCACACTCAGTCATACACACACACACATACTTACACTCAGTCATACACACACACACACTCATACAAACACTCACACACACTCACACTCAGTCATACACACACACACTCATACAAACACTCACACACATACTCACACAGTCATACACACACACACACACACACATACTCACACTCAGTCATACACACACACACTGAGCTCTAGGACCGCAGTTCTAGACTGTTCTCGGTCAGATCGGGGAGGGGGACGTTCTGCCGGAGTGGTCAGACAGTCTGATCCATATTGTGATTATTATATTATGATTATTAATATTATTATTATTATATTATGATTATTATATTATGATTATTAATATTGTGATTATATTATGATTATTGATATTGTTAATTATATTATGATTAATATATTATGATTAATATTGTGATTATTAATATAATGATTATTATATTCTGATTAATATATATAATAATTATTATATTATTAACACCACATCCCAACCGCCATCAGCCCCGCCTTATTTACACCACCTCTCAACCGCCATCAGCCCCGCCTTATTAACACCACCTCCCAACCACAATCAGCCCCGTCTTAACACCACCTCCCAACCACCACCACCCCCACCTTATTAACACCACGTCTCAACCACCATCACCCCCGCCTTATTAACACCACCTCCCAACCACAATCAGCCCCGTCTTAACACCACCTCCCAACCACCACCACCCCCACCTTATTAACACCACGTCTCAACCACCACCACCCCCACCTTATTAACACCACGTCTCAACCACCATCACCCCCGCCTTATTAACACCACCTCCCAACCACAATCAGCCCCGTCTTAACACCACGTCTCAACCACCATCACCCCCACCTTATTAACACCACGTCTCAACCACCATCACCCCCGCCTTATTAACACCACCTCCCAACCACAATCAGCCCCGTCTTAACACCACGTCTCAACCACCATCACCCCCACCTTATTAACACCACGTCTCAACCATCATCACCACCTCCCAACCACAATCAGCCCCACCTTATTAACACCACCTCCCAACTGCCATCAGCCCCACCTTATTAACACCACCTCTCAACCATCACCACCTCCCAACCACAATCAGCCCCACCTTACTAACACCACCTCCCAACCACAATCAGCCCCGCCTTATTAACACCACCTCCCAACCACCATCACCCCCGCCTTATTAACACCACCTCCCAACTGCCATCAGCCCCACCTTATTAACACCACCTCTCAACCATCATCACCACCTCCCAACCACAATCAGCCCCACCTTACTAACACCACCTCCCAACCACAATCAGCCCCGCCTTATTAACACCACCTCCCAACCACCATCACCCCCGCCTTATTAACACCACCTCCCAACCACAATCAGCCCCGCCTTATTAACACCACCTCCCAACCACAATCAGCCCCGCCTTATTAACACCACCTCCCAACCACCACCACCCCCACCTTATTAACACCACCTCCCAACCACAATCAGCCCCGCCTTATTAACACCACCTCCCAACCACCACCACCCCACCTTATTAACACCACCTCCCAACCACAATCAGCCCCGCCTTATTAACACCACCTCCCAACCACCACCACCCCCACCTTATTAACACCACCTCCCAACCACCACCACCCCCACCTTATTAACACCACCTCCCAACCACCATCACCCCCACCTTATTTACACCAGGTGGAGGACTTGGGTGGAGAGTGGAGTATGGTGGTGTCCAGACTGACGTGTGTTCAGTAGAGGCTAAGGGTGGTCTAACAAGCACATAAGGAAGGCGGCAGTAATGCAGGGGGTCTTCAGTGGATTAGCTGATTGGTGGGTTGATTGTGGTCACAGCTGTCCGATCGATGTAAAGAGGAGGATCCACCGGTCTGGAGGATCCGACTGATGAGCTGGACAGTGGATCGGTCCGGTCAGTCTGAGGAATTCCTCTAATGGCAGACATGCCCACTCGGCAGCACAACAGAGGCGCGGCCTCATTAAGTTTGACGCACTTGTTTCGGGTCCAGGTCGTTTATGTCCTCCACACACAGCCCTGTTTCAGCGAGCTCGGCGCCGCAGGGAATCGCTTAAGTGCTCTGACGGACTCCGAACACAAGGCCCTCTGTTCAGGCCTGAATCAGAGGCGAACTGGAGGAGTTCTCCCAACAGCTACGATAACTAACCAATAAAAGCACAGCAAGCATACATAACAGGTCCAAAAATATCTGGACGCCTCTTCAGCTGAGTTCAGCTGCTTTAACCAGACACTGGTCCAGTGCAGCGCAGGTAGCGCAGGTAGCGCAGACAACAGCGCAGGACAAAACGTACAGAAATATACACATACACATAAGAACAACCTCCACAGACAAGCACTGACAGACCGACAGGACTGACAGACTGACGGACTGACGGACTGAGGGCTGACGGGACTGACGGACTGACGGACTGAGGGACTGACGGAATGAGGGGCA
>NW_027326644.1:25000-35000 GCF_030463535.1 Salminus brasiliensis
TCCAACCCAATATAATCCAATCCAATCCAACCCAATATAATCCAATCCAATCCAACCCAACTGAACCCAATCCAATCCAATCCAACCCAACCCAATATAATCCAATCCAATCCAACCCAACCCAATCCAACCCAACATAATCCAATCCAACCCAACCCAACTGAACCCAATCCAGTCCAATCCAATCCAACCCAACCCAACTGAACCCAATCCAGTCCAATCCAATCTAATCCAACCCAACTGAACCCAATCCAGTCCAATCCAATCTAATCCAACCCAACCCATCTGAACCCAATCCAGTCCAATCCAATCTAATCCAACCCAACCCATCTGAACCCAATCCAGTCCAATCCAATCTAATCCAACCCAACCCATCTGAACCCAATCCAATCCAACCCATCTGAACCCAATCCAATCCAATCTAACCCAACCCATCTGAACCCAATCCAATCCAGTCCAATCCAACCCAACCCAATTGAACCCAATCCAGTCCAATCCAATCTAATCTAACCCAATCCATCTGAACCCAATCCAATCTAATCCAACCCAACCCATCTGAACCCAATCCAATCCAATCTAACCCAACCCATCTGAACCCAATCCAATCCAACCCAACTGAACCTAATCCAATCCAATCCAATCTAACCCAACCCATCTGAACCAATCCAATCCAACCCAACTGAACCCAATCCAATCCAATCCAACCCAACCCAATATAATCCAATCCAATCCAACCCAACCCAATCCAACCCAACATAATCCAATCCAACTCAACCCAACTCAACATGATCCAATCCAATCCAACCCAATATAATCCAATCCAATCCAACCCAATATAATCCAATCCAATCCAACCCAACTGAACCCAATCCAATCCAATCCAACCCAACCCAATATAATCCAATCCAATCCAACCCAACCCAATCCAACCCAACCCAATCCAACCCAACATAATCCAATCCAACTCAACCCAACTCAACATAATCCAACCCAATCCAACCCAACATAATCCAATCCAACTCAACCCAACTCAACATAATCCAATCCAATCCAACCCAATATAATCCAATCCAATCCAACCCAATATAATCCAATCCAATCCAACCCAACTCAACCCTATCCTATATAATCCAATATAATCCAGTACAATCCAACCCAACCCAATCTAATTCAATCCAATCCAGTCCAGTCCAGTCCAGTCCAGTCCAACATAATCCAATCCAACTCAACCCAATTTAACATAATCCAATCCAACCCAATATAATCCAATCCAATAAAATCCAATCCAACCCAACCCAATATAATCCAATCCAATAAAATCCAATCCAACCCAATAAAATCCAACCCATCACTCATTCTGACGTCACCGCCACCGCCGGGTCCGGTTCCTCCGGCACTCTGAGCAGAACCGAGGATCACAAGTTACACGCACTGTGATTCTGGGCCTAAACGGTTTTTATTTTTCTGTGATTCGCTCTTGCATACAGGCTTTTCAGCAGATTCACCGTTTCCACGTAGCAACAGCTCCCCATACAAATGGGGGTACCACAACAACCGCCTCAGACACTATGGCAACCATTTGCTCGGAATAGCGAGGCCCGGCAGTTGGAATAAAATCCAATCTAATCGCTATGAAACACCTATGAGCACCTATGTAGCAACCACTTAGAAACACCATAACAACCACCAGGGATACCATAGCAGCCATATAGCAACGCCCAAGCAGCATCATAGCAACCACCTAGCCACCCCATAGGAGCCAACTGGCAACACCATGCACACCACCTGGAATACCATAGCAACCATGTAGCAACTTTTCCAGTCATCACTGTAGTGGCTTTAGTGAATTTCTTGCCGGTGGATGAAAAGAGCAGCGGGAAGCGGAGGTTCTGCTGTGAGGGACCCGGGTTCCGCTGCAGAAAAGTAAACGGGTGTTTATCACTGCCCGCGCTTCCCGTCCGGCTGCTGACCAGTTCATCTAAGCTCAGAACGCCTTTATTAATCTGCAGCCCAATGGACCAATGGAAACTCATCACCACAGAGCTCCACCCAGTGCAACCTAAACTCCACCCAGTGCAACCTAAACTCCACCCAGTGCAACCTAAACTCCACCCAGTGCAACCTAAACTCCACCCAGTGCAACCTAAACTCCACCCAATGTAACCTAAACTCCACCCAGTGTAACCTAAACTCCACCCAGTGCAACCTAAACTCCACCCAGTGCAACCTAAACTCCTCCCAGTGTAACCCAAACTCTCTCACACTCACACACACTCACGCACACTCACACACACTCACACACACTCACGCACACTCACGCACACTCACGCACACTCACGCACACACACTCATACACACTCATACACACTCACACACACTCACACACACTCACAGAGCTGTCCATCAGAGAGCTTCTCTGCCTGCTCTGTGCTGAGCTTTGTGGCCGGGCTCAGGCTGAGTGGAGATCTTCAGTGATCAGAGCTGCTGAAGATCACAGATAGGGCCTCAGACAGAGGGAGGGATCGGGTGTAAGGTCAGGGGTGTAAGGTCAGGGGTGTAAGACCTCCACTGCTCTCTCCTGCCCTCACTGATCAATGGCCCGGAACCCTGATCTCCAGTGCAGGTTCCTCTGGTCCCCCTCCAGAGCTCTCCAGAGATCAGACCGTGACCTGAAAGGTCCTCTAACCCTAGTTCCTGAGCAGAGCCGAGATCCTAAGCCTACCGCTGCCTGCCTGCCTGCCTGCCTGCCCGCCCGGTCATGAGGCAGCAGTGGATGAGGCGATACACAGGCGCTGCAGAACCGCCGTGCCACGCTCATTCCGACAGCCTCTGAAGATCCTCTCCTCTCCTCGTCCAACCCTAACGGTGCGTGTCACAGCGAACAATGCGGGCCCTATAGTGCTCCCCAGCTTCCCTCATCTGACCAGGGTGATGCCCGGTTCTGCCAGAGACCATGTGATGTAGCTGGTTGGAACCAGCTGTTACATAACTCTCACGTAAGAGCAGTCCTGAGTGAGCCCTGCTGACCCAATAACCTGCTGGGTCTGCCTCCACTCTTCACTCTTCACTGTCTGAGAGCAGCAGAACTACTGACCCCACCTCCTACTGCAGCTTTCAGTGACGGAGGAATCACTGACCGCCGACCCCGAGACCAACGCAGAGACCGAGGCCCAACCGGACCTACCCGAACCTGGTCAGTGTTTTATTACACAGTTAACTCACCAGCACCAAGCCCCTCCCACATAACGTCCTACTGATCCTCAGTGAAATCAGCCCGCGCGCGCACACACACACACACACACACACACACACACACTCACACTCACACACACACACACACACTCACACTCACACTCTCACTCTCACTCTTACACACACACACACACACACACACACACATGCACACACGCACACACGCACACACACACTCACACTCACACTCTCTCACACTCTCTCACACACACACACACACACACACTTCATACTGGATATTAATGTTAATAGAGCTTCATACTGGATATTAATGCTATTAGAGCTTCATACTGGATATTAATGCTATTAGAGCTTCATACTGGATATTAATGTTATTAGAACTTCATACTGGATATTAATGATATTAGAACTTCATACTGGATATTAATGTTATTAGAACTTCATACTGGATATTAGTGTTTTTAGAGCTTCATACTGGATATTAATATTATTAGAGCTTCATACTGGATATTAATATTATTAGAGCTTCATACTGGATATTAATGTTATTAGAGCTTCATACTGGATATTAGTGTTTTTAGAGCTTCATACTGGATATTAATGCTATTAGAACTTCATACTGGATATTAGTGTTTTTAGAGCTTCATACTGGATATTAATGCTATTAGAACTTCATACTGGATATTAATGTTATTAGAACTTCATACTGGATATTAATGATATTAGAACTTCATACTGGATATTAATGTTATTAGAACTTCATACTGGATATTAATGTTATTAGAACTTCATACTGGATATTAATGTTATTAGAGCTTCATGCTGGATATTAGTGTTTTTAGAGCTTCATGCTGGATATTAATGTTATTAGAACTTCATGCTGGATATTAATGTTATTAGAGCTTCATACTGGATATTAATGTTATTAGAGCTTCATACTGGATATTAATGTTATTAGAGCTTCATACTGGATATTAATGCTATTAGAACTTCATACTGGATATTAATGTTATTAGAGCTTCATGCTGGATATTAGTGTTTTTAGAGCTTCATGCTGGATATTAATGTTATTAGAACTTTATACTGGATATTAATGTTATTAGAGCTTCATACTGGATATTAATGTTATTAGAGCTTCATACTGGATATTAATGCTATTAGAGCTTCATACTGGATATTAATGCTATTAGAACTTCATACTGGATATTAATGCTATTAGAGCTTCATACTGGATATTAATGTTATTAGAGCTTCATGCTGGATATTAGTGTTTTTAGAGCTTCATGCTGGATATTAATGTTATTAGAACTTCATACTGGATATTAATGTTATTAGAGTTTCATACTGGATATTAATGTTATTAGAGTTTCATACTGGATATTAATGCTATTAGAGCTTCATACTGGATATTAATGTTATTAGAACTTCATACTGGATATTAATGTTATTAGAGCTTCATACTGGATATTAATGTTATTAGAGTTTCATACTGGATATTAATGTTATTAGAGCTTCATACTGGATATTAATGTTATTAGAACTTCATACTGGATATTAATGCTATTAGAACTTCATACTGGATATTAATGTTATTAGAGCTTCATACTGGATATTAATGCTATTAGAGCTTCATACTGGATATTAATGTTATTAGAGCTTCATACTGGATATTAATGTTATTAGAGTTTCATACTGGATATTAATGTTATTAGAGCTTCATACTGGATATTAATGTTATTAGAGCTTCATACTGAATATTAATATTATTAGAGTTTCATACTGGATATTAATGTTATTAGAGTTTCATACTGGATATTAATGCTATTAGAGCTTCATACTGGATATTAATGTTATTAGAGCTTCATACTGGATATTAATGTCATTAGAGTTTCATACTGGATATTAATGTCATTAGAGCTTCATACTGGATATTAATGTCATTAGAACTTCATACTGGATATTAATGCTATTAGAGCTTCATACTGGATATTAATGTTATTAGAGTTTCATACTGGATATTAATGTTATTAGAACTTCATGCTGGATATTAGTGTTTTTAGAGCTTCATACTGGATATTAATGTTATTAGAACTTCATACTGGATATTAATGTTATTAGAGTTTCATACTGGATATTAATGTTATTAGAGCTTCATACAGGATATTAATGCTATTAGAACTTCATACTGGATATTAGTGTTATTAGAGCTTCATACTGGATATTAATGCTATTAGAACTTCATACTGGATATTAATGTTATTAGAGCTTCATACTGGATATTAATGCTATTAGAGCTTCATACTGGATATTAATGTCATTAGAGTTTCATACTGGATATTAATGTCATTAGAGCTTCATACTGGATATTAATGTCATTAGAACTTCATACTGGATATTAATGCTATTAGAGCTTCATACTGGATATTAATGTTATTAGAGTTTCATACTGGATATTAATGTTATTAGAACTTCATGCTGGATATTAGTGTTTTTAGAGCTTCATACTGGATATTAATGTTATTAGAACTTCATACTGGATATTAATGTTATTAGAGTTTCATACTGGATATTAATGTTATTAGAGCTTCATACAGGATATTAATGCTATTAGAACTTCATACTGGATATTAGTGTTATTAGAGCTTCATACTGGATATTAATGCTATTAGAACTTCATACTGGATATTAATGTTATTAGAGCTTCATACTGGATATTAATGTTATTAGAGTATCATACTGGATATTAATGTTATTAGAGCTTCATACTGGATATTAATGTTATTAGAGCTTCATACTGGATATTAATGTTATTAGAGCTTCATACTGGATATTAATGTCATTAGAACTTCATACTGGATATTAATGCTATTAGAGCTTCATACTGGATATTAATGTTATTAGAACTTCATGCTGGATATTAGTGTTTTTAGAGCTTCATACTGGATATTAATGTTATTAGAACTTCATACTGGATATTAATGTTATTAGAGTTTCATACTGGATATTAATGTTATTAGAGCTTCATACAGGATATTAATGCTATTAGAACTTCATACTGGATATTAGTGTTATTAGAGCTTCATACTGGATATTAATGCTATTAGAACTTCATACTGGATATTAGTGTTTTTATTAAAAGGGATCTAAGTGAATAATAGTAAACCAAAACAAAAGCAAAAACGTCTCGCGCGGTCTTTGGAATTAATAATATTGATCATTAATGTGATCAGAAGTCAGTGTGGTCAGTCTCGCTGATGACGGAGGGCTGTGACGTCAGCCCCGGTCATCTAAACATGGCGAGCTGTGCGGCGGCGGAGGAGCCGGAGGAGCCGGAGGAGCCGGAGGACTTCTCCTTTCTGCCTCTGATCCACGATATTATTAAAAGGTAGGAGCGCGCATGTTTACATCAGCACGCGGCACCGAGTCCGGTTCAGCCGCTCGAGCAGAACACACGGAGAAATCCCGGGTTTACGCTCGTGAATGTACGGATAGAGCAGACAGCCCGCGGAGGAAGGCTTTACCGAGAGCAGCTGCAGCCTGTTTATATCAGCGAGCAGAGGGGCTGACCACTCACCACTGACCACTCACCACTGACCACTGATCACTCATCACTGTACTGACCACTGAACTGACCACTGAACTGATCACCATACTGATCACTCAAAACTGTACTGATCACTGTACTGACCACTGATCACTGTACTGACCACTGAACTGATCACCATACTGATCACTCATCACTGTACTGACCACTGATCACTGTACTGACCACTGAACTGATCACCATACTGATCACTCATCACTGTACTGATCACTGACCACTGAACTGATCACCATACTGATCACTCAAAACTGTACTGATCACTGTACTGACCACTGATCACTGTACTGACCACTGAACTGATCACCATACTGATCACTCATCACTGTACTGATCACTGTACTGACCACTGATCACTGTACTGACCACTGATCACCATACTGATCACTCATCACTGTACTGATCACTGTACTGACCACTGATCACTGTACTGACCACTGAACTGATCACCATACTGATCACTCATCACTGTACTGATCACCATACTGATCACTCATCACTGTACTGATCACTGTACTGACCACTGATCACTGTACTGACCACTGATCACTGAACTGATCACCATACTGATCACTCATCACTGTACTGATCACTGTACTGACCACTGAACTGATCACCATACTGATCACTCATCACTGAACTGATCACCATACTGACCACTCATCACTGTACTGACCACTGTACTGATCACTCATCACTGTACTGATCACTGTACTGACCACTCATCACTGTACTGATCACTGTACTGACCACTGATCACTGTACTGATCACTATACTGACCACTGTACTGAATCTTCTAACAGTGGGGGTAGAGAGCGGGCTGAAACTGACCGGGTTTGGGAGTCTGATCCACCTTAAACCATGCAGCAGTTAGCTAGAGCCAGAGGTAGAGCTAGAACCAGTACTAAAGCTAGAGCCAGTACTAAAGCCAGTACTAAAGCTAGAGCCAGTACTAGACCTAGAGCCAGTACTAAAGGAAGAGCCAGTACTAGAGCTAGAGCCAGTAATAAGAGCTAGAGCCAGTACTAGAACTAGAGCCAGTACTAAAGGAAGAGCCAGTACTAGAGCCAGTACTAAAGCTAGAGCCAGTGCTAGAATCAGTACTAGAACTAGAGCCAGTACTAAAGCTAGAGCCAGAGATAGAGCTAGAACCAGTACTAAAGCTAGAGCCAGTACTAGAGCCAGTACTAGACCTAGAGCCAGTACTAAAGGAAGAGCCTGTACTAGAGCTAGAGCCAGTAATAAGAGCTAGAGCCAGTACTAGAACTAGAGCCAGTACTAAAGGAAGAGCCAGTACTAGAGCCAGTACTAAAGCTAGAGCCAGTGCTAGAATCAGTACTAGAACTAGAGCCAGTACTAAAGCTAGAGCCAGAGATAGAGCTAGAACCAGTACTAAAGCTAGAGCCAGTACTAGAGCCAGTACTAGACCTAGAGCCAGTACTAGAGCTAGAGCCAGTAATAAGAGCTAGAGCCAGTACTAGAACTAGAGCCAGTACTAAAGGAAGAGCCAGTACTAGAGCCAGTACTAAAGCTAGAGCCAGTACTAGAGCCAGTACTAAAGCCAGTACTAAAGCCAGTACTAAAGCTAGAGCCAGTGCTAGAGCCAGTACTAAAGCTAGAGCCAGTAATAAGAGCTAGAACCAGTACTAGAACTAGAGCCAGTACTAAAGCCAATACTAAAGCTAGAGCCAGTGCTAGAATCAGTACTAGAACTAGAGCCAGTACTAAAGCTAGAGCCAGAGATAGAGCTAGAACCAGTACTAAAGCTAGAGCCAGTACTAGAGCCAGTACTAGACCTAGAGCCAGTACTAAAGGAAGAGCCAGTACTAGAGCTAGAGCCAGTAATAAGAGCTAGAGCCAGTACTAGAACTAGAGCCAGTACTAAAGGAAGAGCCAGTACTAGAGCCAGTACTAAAGCTAGAGCCAGTACTAGAGCCAGTACTAAAGCCAGTACTAAAGCTAGAGCCAGTGCTAGAACCAGTACTAAAGCTAGAGCAGTACAAGAGCTAGAGCTCTGGCTCCTGAGGCAAAATCTATTCACCTCCAGCCTCTTTAAACATGTTAAAATGTCAAAGTACAGCAGAGTACAGTAAAGTACAGTAAAGTACAGCAGAGTACAGTAAAGTACAGTAAAGTACAGCAGAGTACAGTAGAGTACAGTAAAGTACAGTAGAGTACAGTAGATTTCTCTCCTATCCCAACCCACCAGTGCAGCTCCACGGGTCTTCTGAGTGAAGAACTTTCTGAGGAGCTTTGAGAGCTTCAGACTGAGGGAGGTTATCTAGAACCGAGTCTGATCAGTCTGATTTATGCAGAGAATCTGATAACGCTTCTGTAGCACCGTGCACACAGACAGCCAGTCCGTAGACCTGCTGGTAGACTGGCGCTTGCTGATGGGTAGTGAGAGGTGATGCTCGCAGGTACTCAGTAGTAGTACTGGAGTAACTGAGGTGGTACTGTAGAAGTACCGAGTACTCTGCTCTGGTCTGCAGTAACACCAACACGTCTTCTTGCTCCTGCAGTTTGGATAAGGAGAACCAGGACGTCCACCAGGAGTTAAACAGACTGAGGGTGCGGATTCAGGAGGCGCGGGAGCAGATTTCGGCCATGCCCGGCGTGGACGTGAGTCCTGCCACGCAGCAGCACCGCCTCCGGACACTCAGGGATCAGGTCCGTACCAAGAACCAGCTCCTGCACAAGTACAGGGGCCTGTGCATGTTCGACATCCCCAAACCTTCCTGAGGAGACGGACCGGGGGATCACTGTCCTCCAGAGGAGCGGTTCCCATCATTCCCGGGGCTGGTTCTGGTTCTGGTTCTGGACGTGCTTGTGTTGCTGTCAGGCACTTCCTTATTTCTGCTGCTGTGATGACAAAACTGTGTGTAATAAACAGAACCTATTTTCCAAGAACCCGTCCGTTCACGTCTGCTGTGGTCAGTCTTCAGCGGCCGGTCTGCTGTGGTCAGTCTTCAGCGGCCGGTCTGCTGTGGTCTGCTGGTGTATCTGAGGTGTCTGTTAGTGAGTCTACATTCAGAAGCCTCTGTACTGTAGTCGCTCTCACTGAGGCAGTTCTGTAAATAGCACAGTTAGATGAAGCTGATGCTCATGGCTATTTATTATATAACACACACACACACACACACACACACACCCCCGTGTGGATGGGTCTCAGTGTGCACACACAC
>NW_027326644.1:42500-65330 GCF_030463535.1 Salminus brasiliensis
CGCAGATGTAGACGTAAATATAGACAGATGTAGACGTAAATATAGACAGATGTAGATGTAAATATAGACGCAGATGTAGACGCAGATGTAGACGTAAATATAGACAGATGTAGATGTAAATATAGACACAGATGTAGACGTAAATATAGACAGATGTAGACGTAAATATAGACAGATGTAGATGTAAATATAGACGCAGATGTAGACGCAGATGTAGACGTAAATATAGACAGATGTAGATGTAAATATAGACGCAGATGTAGACGCAGATGTAGACGTAAATATAGACAGATGTAGATGTAAATATAGACACAGATGTAGACGCAGATGTAGACGTAAATATAGACAGATGTAGATGTAAATATAGACGCAGATGTAGATGTAAATATAGACGCAGATGTAGGCGTAAATGTAAACGTAGACACAGATGTAGATGTAAATATAGACACAGATGTAGACGCAGATGTAGACGTAAATATAGACGCAGATGTAGGCGTAAATGTAAACGTAGACACAGATGTAGATGTAAATATAGACACAGATGTAGACGCAGATGTAGACGTAAATATAGACGCAGATGTAGGCGTAAATGTAGGCGTAAATGTAAACGTAGACACAGATGTAGATGTAAATATAGACAGGTGTAGACGCAGATGTAGACGTAAATATAGACAGATGTAGATGTAAATATAGACACAGATGTAGACGCAGATGTAGACGTAAATATAGACAGATGTAGATGTAAATATAGACACAGATGTAGACGCAGATGTAGACGTAAATATAGACAGATGTAGATGTAAATATAGACGCAGGTGTAGACGCAGATATAGATGTAAATATAGACAGATGTAGATGTAAATATAGACACAGATGTAGACGCAGATGTAGACGTAAATATAGACAGATGTAGATGTAAATATAGACGCAGGTGTAGACGCAGATATAGATGTAAATATAGACACAGATGCAGATGCAGACGCAGATGCAGATGATGTTCACGGTTCTTCGTCTCAGTGTAAGTTCAAGGCCTAAACCACAAAGCAGCAGAAGTGTCTTTTTGGGCAAAGCGGCTAATCTGCATATTTACGGTATTCTTTTCTCAGCGTTCGCAGGACGTTCTACGACGCTCCACAACATTAAGAGCACTGTTCCCTTTATTACACAGAGGCCTAGATAACACCACACTGTCCCCCTGGCCCAGTTCTGATCCGCTCCGTCTGGCCGCAGCTCACTCGGAGAGCAGGGGTCCTCTGACACATACCAGAAGTGGGTTAAGTGGATGCGAGTGAGGAGGCGGTCAGCAGAAACGGGATGCCAGCTGCTTCCTTACTCCACCTCCAGCACCCCCAACCATGTGGACTCGGTGCTGCAAGAAAGGGCCACGGATGATATTGGCTCCCAAGACTCACTGATGCTCATGGAGGCCCCGCCCACCGTCCAGGACTCTCAGGATCTGCAGCTGACACTAGTCCTGGAGCCAGAGCCCACAGCAGGACGCCCTCAGAGGTCCTGTGGAGTCCACGCCTCGACCGGTCGGTACGAGGGGACCTACTCAATATTAGGCAGGTGGTGCTAATGTTCTGGCAGGTCACTGTACACTACAGTAATGAGTGTGTTGGTGTGGTAGAAGCTCCTGCACAGCCCACATCTCTTCTGAACCAGGGTTCGAATGCCTGGTCTTCTGGAGCCGGCTCTGATCTCCACAGTGGGAGTGGTGGCGCTCCTTCCTCACTTCCTCCATCAACAGCCGTGACGAGCTGTTTTCACCAGACAGTGGAAAGTAATGGGATATAAACCCGGGGGTGGGGGGGGACGCTGAGCGGGAACCCAGCTGAGCGGGAACCCAGCCGGCGCTCGCGCTCACGCCTCGACTTCCTGGGAAAGTTCGCTCTGCATTAACTTCACCTTCCAGTCTGCAGAGCCTCGACAGCCCCGACTTCCCAGCAGCCCTATCAGGAAACTGTTTACAGCCTTTTCCATGAGCAGATAGCACCCTGGAGAACCCTGGAGAACCCTGGAGAACCCACCCCTGCATTAGCATGGTATGCTAACTGAACGGGGTTCTGACAGCACAGCTGATCCAGGAACAGCCGGCTCCTGGATGTGAGAGAGAGTGTGTGTGAGAGAGTGTGAATGTGTGTGTGTGTGAGAGAGTGTGAGTGTGTGTGAGAGAGAGTGAGTGTGTGAGAGAGAGTGTGAGTGTGTGTGAGAGAGAGTGAGTGTGTGAGAGAGAGTGAGTGTGTGTGAGTGTGAGAAAGTGTGTGAGAGAGAGTGTGTGTGAGTGTGTATGAGTGTGTGTGAGAGAGTGAGTGAGTGTGTGTGAGAGAGTGTGTGTGTGTGAGAGAGAGAGTGTGTGTGAGAGAGAGAGTGTGTGTGAGAGAGTGAGTGAGTGTGTGTGAGAGAGTGTGTGAGTGTGTGTGAGAGAGTGTGTGAGTGTGTGTGAGAGAGAGTGTGTGTGAGAGAGAGAGTGTGTGTGAGTGTGTATGAGTGTGTGTGAGAGAGTGAGTGTGTGTGTGAGAGTGTGTGAGAGAGTGAGTGAGTGTGTGTGTGAGAGTGTGTGAGTGAGTGTGTGTGAGTGTGTGTGTGAGTGAGTGAGTGTGAGTGTGTGTGTGTGTGTGTGTGAGAGAGAGTGAGTGTGTGAGAGAGTGTGTGAGAGAGAGTGTGTGAGTGTGTGAGAGAGTGAGTGTGTGTGAGTGTGTATGAGTGTGTGTGTGAGAGAGTGTGTGTGAGAGAGAGTGTGTGAGTGAGTGAGTGTGTGAGTGTGTGTGTGTGTGAGAGAGAGAGAGAGAGTGTGTGTGTGTGTGAGATCTCCACCCGCGGACCTGAAACAGAACATTACTCCACCCTTTATCTGGAACGACACCACATGGAGAACACCTCCACCCTCTCCCCGTCACTTTCAAGGTCTAAATCCCGTCTCGTGTGGATATGCACAATATGTCCAAAAGTATCCAGACATGGGCTAGTAGAGGGGTATGAAGCCCCCCAGCACTGAGGAGCTGTGGAGCAGTGGAGGAACTGTGTTCTCTGGAATGAGGGTGGAGGAGCTCCATTTGAATACCTTTTGAACAGGATGAGCTGGAGCAGCAGAACTGATCATCCAACATCAGAACAGATTTCAGGAGGCCACATGCTTCCAAACAGCGGCTGGGCCAGGTGGTGGCGCTCCAACCAGACGTGGCTCTGACCTTTACGATCTCTGCACCTCCTCTACGCACACCTTGCAGCAGTTCCTCCCATGGCTGGGGTCTCTGACGCATGAGCAGAGGGGCGGTCACCTGCCGGGGCGGTCACCTGCCGGGGCGGCTGGCTCCATCGATCGGAATGTGGGGCGGCACAAATCTGCAGGCAGGTGGAGAACAGGGGCAGAGAGGAGAACGCGGGAGGGTTTGGGGGCCATGGGATAGTTTGCTCCAGCAGCAGCTGCCTAGCAACCAAGCTAGTCAGCAGACGTTTAGCCACTGTTGCCATGGTGACCACATGCAGGCGAGAGCTCTGTTTTCAGCATCCACTGAGGAAGAAAAAGAAAGTCCTCCAGAGTAAGAACGAATGAACACTGAGCTCCAAAAGCCTCCAGCTGTCTGCGTCACTCCACGTTCCCGAGTCCACGCCGCTGCTCCGGCCTCTCCTTAATACAGCTGCTCCCCATTCGCCCTGCTCCAGCACCCCCTGCTCCCCATTAGCCCTGCTCCAGCACCCCCTGCTCCCCATTAGCCCTGCTCCCCATTAGCCCTGCTTCAGCACCCCCTGCTTCCCATTAGCCCTGCTCCAGCACCCCCTGCTCCCCATTAGCCCTGCTCCCCATTAGCCCTGCTTCAGCACCCCCTGCTCCCCATTAGCCCTGCTTCAGCACCCCCTGCTCCCCATTAGCCCTGCTTCAGCACCCCCTGCTTCCCATTAGCCCTGCTCCCCATTAGCCCTGCTCCCCAGCACCCCCTGCTCCCCATTAGCCCTGCTCCAGCACCCCCTGCTCCCCATTAGCCCTGCTCCCCATTAGCCCTGCTTCAGCACCCCCTGCTCCCCATTAGCCCTGCTTCAGCACCCCCTGCTCCCCATTAGCCCTGCTTCAGCACCCCCTGCTTCCCATTAGCCCTGCTCCCCATTAGCCCTGCTCCCCAGCACCCCCTGCTCCCCATTAGCCCTGCTTCAGCACCCCCTGCTCCCCATTAGCCCTTCTCTCCATTAGCCCTGCTCCAGCACTCCCTGCTCACCATTAGCCCTCCTCCCCATTAACCCTGCTCCTCAGCACCCCCTGCTCTCAATTAGCCCTGCGCCTCAGCACCCCCTGCTCCAGCACCCCCTGCTCCCCATTAGCCCTGCTCCGGCACCCCCTGCTCCAGCACCCCCTGCTCCGGCACCCCCTGCTCCCCAGCACCCCCTGCTCCCCATTAGCCCTGCTCCAGCACCCCCTGCTCCAGCTTATCTAGACCCTCTCCAACAACCAGCTGGAGTTATCTAGACCCTTTAGTTGGTGTTAAGTGTATGTAGCGTGTGCACTGTCTGGTGGAGCGCAGTACTGGGTGGAGCTCTGATTTGATGGAGCTCCATCCAAACCCTACCTGTGCCCAACCAGTACCTGACCTCACTGCTCTGGTTGGGCTGAATGCAATCAAATCATCCAACCAGCCCTGTTTCAACAGCCTGTGCAGCAGAGTAGAGGGGACGTCCTGCAGTAGGGACAGTCCTCTGACCGCAGTGCAGGACTCACATTAAGGCCAGGCCGAGGTAGTTAGCAGTGCTGCCCCAGTACATCGGGTTCTCCAGAACATTGAAGGGGAAGCCCGTCACCCTCTGCTCCATCAGCAGCCCGAAGTAGTCGCCTGCAGAAGCAAACACAGAGGAGAGAGGGCAGTGTTAGACCTTCTCACCATCCCTGAAGGTCACCTCCACCCGAAGCTTCATACTGGATATTAATGTTATTAGAGCTTCATACTGGATATTAATGTTATTAGAGCTTCATACTGGATATTAATGTTATTAGAGCTTCATACTGGATATTAATGCTATTAGAGTTTCATACTGGATATTAATGCTATTAGAGCTTCATACTGGATATTAATGTTATTAGAGCTTCATACTGGATATCAATGTTATTAGAGCTTCATACTGGATATCAATGATATTAGAACTTCATACTGGATATTAATGTTATTAGAACTTCATACTGGATATTAATGTTATTAGAACTTCATACTGGATATTAATGCTATTAGAACTTCATACTGGATATTAATGTTATTAGAACTTCATACTGGATATTAATGCTATTAGAGCTTCATACTGGATATTAATGTTATTAGAGCTTCATACTGGATGTTAATGTTATTAGAGCTTCATACTGGATATTAATGTTATTAGAACTTCATACTGGATATTAATGTTATTAGAGCTTCATACTGGATATTAATGTTATTAGAGCTTCATACTGGATGTTAATGTTATTAGAGCTTCATACTGGATATTAATGTTATTAGAACTTCATACTGGATATTAATGTTATTAGAACTTCATACTGGATATTAATGTTATTAGAGCTTCATACTGGATATTAATGTTATTAGAGTCCTGGGCCACTCTAGCAGTTCCCTCGGTCTTCAACAGCATCACATGTTTAACCAGACAGAGAGAACACGCTCCTGCTGCAGCACGTTTTGAGATGATGATGATGAAGCCAGAACATCTGACCCTTCACTGACTCATACTGATCATGTGACCCAACAGACGTACAAGATGGACCAACATCTGACCCAGGAGAGAGAGGAACTACACCACCCTCACTGCCCACAGATACATTCACATAACCGCAGAGAGGAACCCAGACCCCGAGACTTTCTCCAACAGCATGAGGAGGAACCGCAGAGAGGAACCCAGACCCCGAGACCTTCTCCAACAGCATGAGGAGGAACCGCAGAGAGGAACCCAGACCCCGAGACCTTCTCCAACAGCATGAGGAGGAACCGCAGAGAGGAACCCAGACCCCGAGACCTTCTCCAACAGCATGAGGAGGAACCGCAGAGAGGAACCCAGACCCCGAGACCTTCTCCAACAGCATGAGGAGGAACCGCAGAGAGGAACCCAGACCCCGAGACCTTCTCCAACAGCATGAGGAGGAACCGCAGAGAGGAGTCTATCCTCTCTCGCACTCCCTCTCTCTCTCTATCCTCTCTCGCCCTCCCTCTCTCTCTCTATCCTCTCTCGCCCTCCCTCTCTCTCTCTTTGTCTATCCTCTCTCTCTATCCTCTCTCGCGCTCCCTCTCTCTCTCTTTGTCTATCCTCTCTCTCTATCCTCTCTCGCGCTCCCTCTCTCTCTCTTTGTCTATCCTCTCTCGCGCTCCCTCTCTCTCTCTTTGTCTATCCTCTCTCTCTATCCTCTCTCGCGCTCCCTCTCTCTCTCTTTGTCTATCCTCTCTCGCGCTCCCTCTCTCTCTCTATTCTCTCTCGCGCTCCCTCTCTCTCTCTATCCTCTCTCGCGCTCCCTCTCTCTCTCTAGCGCTCCCTCTCTCTCTCCCTCTCTCTCTATCCTCTCTCGCGCTCCCTCTCTCTCTCTCTGTCTATCCTCTCTCGCGCTCCCTCTCTCTCTGTCTATCCTCTCTCGCGCTCTCTCTCTCTCTCTCTGTCTATCCTCTCTCGCGCTCCCTCTCTCTCTCTCTGTCTATCCTCTCTCGCGCTCCCTCTCTCTCTCTCTCTGTCTATCCTCTCTCGCGCTCCCTCTCTCTCTCTCTGTCTATCCTCTCTCGCGCTCCCTCTCTCTCTCTATCCTCTCTCGCGCTCCCTCTCTCTCTCTAGCGCTCCCTCTCTCTCTCCCTCTCTCTCTCTGTCTATCCTCTCTCGCGCTCCCTCTCTCTCTCTCTGTCTATCCTCTCTCGCGCTCCCTCTCTCTCTCTCTGTCTATCCTCTCTCGCGCTCCCTCCCTCTCTCTCTGTCTATCCTCTCTCGCGCTCTCTCTCTCTCTCTCTCTGTCTATCCTCTCTCGCGCTCCCTCTCTCTCTCTCTCTGTCTGTCTGTCTATCCTCTCTCGCGCTCCCTCTCTCTCTCTCTGTCTATCCTCTCTCTCTCTCCCTCTCTCTCTCTCTCTGTCTATCCTCTCTAGCGCTCCCTCTCTCGCTCCCTCTCTCTCTCTCTGTCTATCCTCTCTAGCGCTCCCTCTCTCTCTCCCTCTCTCTCTCTCTGTCTATCCTCTCTAGCGCTCCCTCTCTCTCTCCCTCTCTCTCTCTCTGTCTATCCTCTCTAGCGCTCCCTCTCTCTCTCCCTCTCTCTCTCTCTGTCTATCCTCTCTCGCGCTCCCTCTCTCTCTCTCTGTCTATCCTCTCTCGCGCTCCCTCTCTCTCTGTCTATCCTCTCTCGCGCTCTCTCTCTCTGTCTATCCTCTCGCGCTCCCTCTCTCTCTCTCTGTCTATCCTCTCTCGCGCTCCCTCTCTCTCTCTGTCTATCCTCTCTCGCGCTCCCTCTCTCTCTCTGTCTATCCTCTCTCGCGCTCCCTCTCTCTCTCTCTCTGTCTGTCTATCCTCTCTCGCGCTCCCTCTCTCTCTCTCTGTCTATCCTCTCTCGCGCTCCCTCTCTCTCTCTCTGTCTATCCTCTCTCGCGCTCCCTCTCTCTCTCTCTGTCTATCCTCTCTCGCGCTCCCTCTCTCTCTCTCTCTGTCTGTCTATCCTCTCTCGCGCTCCCTCTCTCTCTCTCTCTCTCTGTCTATCCTCTCTCGCGCTCCCTCTCTCTCTCTCTGTCTATCCTCTCTCGCGCTCCCTCTCTCTCTCTGTCTATCCTCTCTCGCGCTCCCTCTCTCTCTCTCTCTCTGTCTATCCTCTCTCGCGCTCCCTCTCTCTCTGTCTATCCTCTCTCGCGCTCTCTCTCTCTCTGTCTATCCTCTCTCGCGCTCCCTCTCTCTCTCTGTCTGTCTATCCTCTCTCGCGCTCTCTCTCTCTCTGTCTATCCTCTCTCGCGCTCCCTCTCTCTCTCTCTGTCTATCCTCTCTCGCGCTCCCTCTCTCTCTGTCTATCCTCTCTCGCGCTCCCTCTCTCTCTGTCTATCCTCTCTCGCGCTCCCTCTCTCTCTCTCTGTCTATCCTCTCTCGCGCTCCCTCTCTCTCTCTGTCTATCCTCTCTCGCGCTCCCTCTCTCTCTCTGTCTATCCTCTCTCGCGCTCCCTCTCTCTCTCTCTCTGTCTATCCTCTCTCGCGCTCCCTCTCTCTCTTTCTATCCTCTCTCTCTTTCTGTCTATCCTCTCTCGCGCTCCCTCTCTCTCTCTCTCTCTCTCTCTGTCTGTCTGTCTATCCTCTCTCGCGCTCCCTCTCTCTCTCTCTCTCTCTCTGTCTGTCTGTCTATCCTCTCTCGCGCTCCCTCTCTCTCTCTCTCTCTCTCTCTCTGTCTGTCTGTCTATCCTCTCTCGCGCTCCCTCTCTCTCTTTCTATCCTCTCTCTCTCTCTCTCTCTCTCTGTGTCTATCCTCTCTCGCGCTCCCTCTCTCTCTCTCTCTCTCTGTGTCTATCCTCTCTCGCGCTGTGGTTTGAGGTCAGCTCTGATGAAGCTCCTGTTTGACTCACCTGGTTATGTGAATTCAGGCCAGGCTGTTGAAGAAGTGGAGCAGTGTGTGGAGCTACATAACACCACCCTGCCACCCCCCACCCATCCCCTCCACCCACACACACTCACCACTCTCTCTCTTCCTCTGACCCAGTTTAGGACAAAAGTCCTCCACTAGCACACCTGGCAGCCCCCCCCCCTTTCCTCTTATCAGTGGTTCTCTGGGGGGCGTAAGGTTCAGGGTCTCTGAGGGAGAGACCAGCGTTCTCTAGGGGATTTCGAGAGGTGGAGGGAAGGAGGTCAGAGCTAGCAGTTCAGCAGGTCTGTTCTGCTGGAGCTTCAGGAGCTGTGAAAGTGAATGACCTGCGCGAGAGCTCTAATGACTCTAATGACTCTAATACAGTCATTCACTGCACTTTAATGGTGCTAAAAGCGCGACAGCAACAGCTGTGCAAACCTCCCTCCCTCACTCCCCCTCCCCCCCTCCCTCGCTCGCTCCAAGCCCTGCTGGGGTGTAGGAGGTACCTACCAAGGAAGGTCCCGGTGAAGCCCAGCGCCAGGAAGCTGCTGATGACGAACAGCGACCCCACGGCCAGCAGAGCAGCGCCCGCGTAGAACACCTGCACTTGGTCCATCAGCTCCAGCCGAGGCTGACCCTTCATCGCCACGGTGATGCTGTCAGAGAGGAGGAGCATGCAGGAGCTTAGGAGTTTAGACAGGTGCAGCTCACCTTCACAGATCTGAAACCCTCCTCTCCAGAGAGCCAGGACCTTACTGCATGACCAACACCCAGGATGCATGACACGATCACAGGAGGGTCACAGAGTGAGGTAGACGGGTTATTAGGGTTCTAGTGTTATATAGAGTTAATTACAGGTAGACGGGTTATTAGGGTTCTAGTGTTATATAGAGTTAATTACAGGTAGACGGGTTATTAGGGTTCTAGTGTTATATAGAGTTAATTACAGGTAGACGGGTTATTAGGGTTCTAGTGTTATATAGAGTTAATTACAGGTAGACGGGTTATTAGGGTTCTAGTGTTATATAGAGTTAATTACAGGTAGACGGGTTATTAGGATTCTAGTGTTATATAGAGTTAATTACAGGTAGACGGGTTATTAGGATTCTAGTGTTATATAGAGTTAATTACAGGTAGACGGGTTATTAGGGTTTAGTCTAGTGTTATATAGAGTTAATTACAGGTAGACGGGTTATTAGGGTTTAGTCTAGTGTTATATAGAGTTAATTACAGGTAGACGGGTTATTAGGGTTTGGTCTAGTGTTATATAGAGTTAATTACAGGTAGACGGGTTATTAGGATTCTAGTGTTATATAGAGTTAATTACAGGTAGACGGGTTATTAGGGTTTGGTCTAGTGTTATATAGAGTTAATTACAGGTAGACGGGTTATTAGGGTTCTAGTGTTATATAGAGTTAATTACAGGTAGACGGGTTATTAGGGTTTAGTCTAGTGTTATATAGAGTTAATTACAGGTAGACGGGTTATTAGGGTTTAGTCTAGTGTTATATAGAGTTAATTACAGGTAGACGGGTTATTAGGGTTTGGTCTAGTGTTATATAGAGTTAATTACAGGTAGACGGGTTATTAGGGTTTAGTCTAGTGTTATATAGAGTTAATTACAGGTAGATGGGTTATTAGGGTTTAGTCTAGTGTTATATAGAGTTAATTACAGGTAGACGGGTTATTAGGGTTTGGTCTAGTGTTATATAGAGTTAATTACAGGTAGACGGGTTATTAGGGTTTGGTCTAGTGTTATATAGAGTTAATTACAGGTAGACGGGTTATTAGGATTCTAGTGTTATATAGAGTTAATTACAGGTAGACGGGTTATTAGGGTTTGGTCTAGTGTTATATAGAGTTAATTACAGGTAGACGGGTTATTAGGGTTCTAGTGTTATATAGAGTTAATTACAGGTAGACGGGTTATTAGGGTTTGGTCTAGTGTTATATAGAGTTAATTACAGGTAGACGGGTTATTAGGGTTCTAGTGTTATATAGAGTTAATTACAGGTAGACGGGTTATTAGGGTTTGGTCTAGTGTTATATAGAGTTAATTACAGGTAGACGGGTTATTAGGGTTTGGTCTAGTGTTATATAGAGTTAATTACAGGTAGACGGGTTATTAGGGTTCTAGTGTTATATACAGTTAATTACAGGTAGACGGGTTATTAGGGTTCTAGTGTTATATAGAGTTAATTACAGGTAGATGGGTTATTAGGGTTCTAGTGTTATATAGAGTTATTACAGGTAGACGGGTTATCAGGGTTTAGTCTAGTGTTATATAGAGTTAATTACAGGTAGACGGGTTATCAGGGTTCTAGTGTTATATAGAGTTAATTACAGGTAGACGGGTTATCAGGGTTCTAGTGTTATATAGAGTTAATTACAGGTAGACGGGTTATCAGGGTTTAGTCTAGTGTTATATAGAGTTAATTACAGGTAGACGGGTTATCGGGGTTTGGTCTAGTGTTATATAGAGTTAATTACAGGTAGACGGGTTATTAGGGTTTGGTCTAGTGTTATATAGAGTTAATTACAGGTAGACGGGTTATTAGGGTTCTAGTGTTATATAGAGTTAGTTACAGGTAGACGGGTTATTAGGGTTCTAGTGTTATATAGAGTTAATTACAGGTAGACGGGTTATTAGGATTCTAGTGTTATATAGAGTTAATTACAGGTAGACGGGTTATTAGGGTTCTAGTGTTATATAGAGTTAATTACAGGTAGACGGATTATCAGGATTCTAGTGTTATATAGAGTTAATTACAGGTAGACAGGTTATCAGGGTTTGGTCTAGTGTTATATAGAGTTAATTACAGGTAGACGGGTTATCTGGGTTTGGTCTAATGTTATATAGAGTTAATTACAGGTAGACGGGTTATCAGGGTTTGGTCTAGTGTTATATAGAGTTAATTACAGGTAGACGGGTTATTAGGGTTCTAGTGTTACATAGAGTTAATTACAGGTAGACGGGTTATCAGGGTTTGGTCTAGTGTTATATAGAGTTAATTACAGGTAGACGGGTTATCAGGGTTTGGTCTAGTGTTATATAGAGTTAATTACAGGTAGACGGGTTATTAGGGTTTGGTCTAGTGTTATATAGAGTTAATTACAGGTAGACGGGTTATCAGGGTTTGGTCTAGTGTTATATAGAGTTAATTACAGGTAGACGGGTTATTAGGGTTTGGTCTAGTGTTATATAGAGTTAATTACAGGTAGACGGGTTATTAGGGTTCTAGTGTTATATAGAGTTAATTACAGGTAGACGGGTTATTAGGGTTTGGTCTAGTGTTATATAGAGTTAATTACAGGTAGACGGGTTATTAGGGTTTGGTCTAGTGTTATATAGAGTTAATTACAGGTAGACGGGTTATTAGGGTTTGGTCTAGTGTTATATAGAGTTAATTACAGGTAGACACTAAACAATGACTGTTTTTTTGGGTTAAAAAATGAAATATATTTAAATATAAATATAGTTTAATACAGTTTTACTGTACAACAACAACAACAATAATAATAATAATAACTCGTCTTGTTCTTATTATTATTGCCAGTGGTCAGAAAGCGCTGCTCCTACAGGTAGCTCTCGTAACAATGTCTACTGGCTGATGATGGAATGGGCTGGGGATGGTGATGGTTATGACGGGACAGTGTTCTATACAAAAAACAGCTTCCTACAACAGTGCAGAGAGTCTGGAGTCTACAGAGACTGGAGCCTGGAGTCTACAGAGACTGGAGCCTGGAGACTACAGAGACTAGAGTCTACGGAGACTGGAGACTACGGAGACTGGAGTCTACAGAGACTGGAGTCTGGAGTCTACAGAGTCTAGAGTGTGGAGTCTACAGAGACTGGAGTCTGGAGTCTACAGAGACTGGAGTCTGGAGTCTACAGAGTCTAGAGTGTGGAGTCTACAGAGACTGGAGTCTGGAGTCTACAGAGACTGGAGTCTGGAGTCTACAGAGACTGGAGTCTGGAGTCTACAGAGACTGGAGTCTGGAGTCTACAGAGTCTAGAGTCTGGAGTCTACAGAGTCTAGAGTCTGGAGTCTACAGAGACTGGAGTGTGGAGTCTACAGAGTCTAGAGTCTGGAGTCTACAGAGTCTAGAGTCTGGAGTCTACAGAGACTGGAGTGTGGAGTCTACAGAGACTGGAGTGTGGAGTCTACAGAGACTGGAGTCTACGGAGACTGGAGACTACGGAGACTGGAGACTACGGAGACTGGAGTCTACAGAGACTGGAGTGTGGAGTCTACAGAGTCTAGAGTCTGGAGTCTACAGAGTCTTGAGTCTGGAGTCTACAGAGTCTAGAGTGTGGAGTCTACAGAGTCTAGAGTGTGGAGTCTACAGAGTCTAGAGTGTGGAGTCTACAGAGACTGGAGTCTGGAGTCTACAGAGACTGGAGTCTGGAGTCTACAGAGTCTGGAGTCTACGGAGACTGGAGTCTGGAGTCTACAGAGTCTTGAGTCTGGAGTCTACAGAGTCTTGAGTCTGGAGTCTACAGAGACTGGAGTCTGGAGTCTACAGAGACTGGAGTCTGGAGTCTACAGAGACTGGAGTCTGGAGTCTACAGAGTCTGGAGTCTACAGAGTCTTGAGTCTGGAGTCTACAGAGTCTTGAGTCTGGAGTCTACAGAGACTGGAGTCTGGAGTCTACAGAGTCTTGAGTCTGGAGTCTACAGAGACTGGAGTCTGGAGTCTACAGAGACTGGAGTCTGGAGTCTACAGAGACTGTGCTAAGAATAGCTCCACATGTCCCTCAGTCCTCAGTCCAGTGAGCTGCAGATCCTGAGGGACGTGATGAGACTCTTCACTAATCTGCATGATGAAACGCTCCATGGGTGGTCTCTGATTTCCTCATTCTCCACCTCTGAGGGAAACACAATCAGGACCGTGTGTCCAGGACTGCAGGTTCTCCGCTCTAGCTACCGGCCAGCACCACACCACAAAGCCCTAATCCACCTGCTCTCGGTTCCCGACCCCCGGGAGATCAGCGGGAGGACGGCAGGAAGCCGATAGCATACCGACGTGCTGCGCTCACGGTGCTGGATGCAATCAAACTCCCTGCTGCTGATGGACCTTGGAGGTGGGAGGAGCTTCCTAATACAAAGGCTTGTTGTCTCCCCCATGGCTCGATCTCCTGACTGCTCACGTCAGAGAATCACACACACACACACACACACACACACACACACACACACACACACACACACACACAGCCTACTTCACCTGCCCTGTGCATATGGAGCTAACTGACTGGCTGCTGCTGCATTTCCATGGAAATCTGACCCTTCTGCCCTGTTGTTATGAAACCTCCCCCCATGAAAATCCCCCCACGCCCCCCCGAGGCTACAGCAGGCCAGCCGGGTTCACAAGCCTGACCTAGTACATTTTCACCCATCAGAGGCTCGTCTCCTGCACAGGGTCTTCAGGGCGTGCACACACACACACACACACACACACACAGCTACACTGCTCTAGCTACGTGTGCTGCTCTAAACACAGAGGGTCTTTAAATCACTGACCTGAAGCAACAGCATCTTCAAAAAGAGCAAACTAGACCAATCTACACACACACACACACACACACACACACACACACACACACACACACACAGCTAGCAGCTGTCACATGTAAGGTAGATGACACCAGCGACAGCTTAGACAGACACAGGGTGCCATGGCAACACTGACATATGCACTGTAATAAATGGAACGAGTGAGGACGAGAGAGGCAACAAACATAGAGAGAGAGAGAGAGAGAGAGAGAGAGAGAGAGTGAGGGGAGTTGAGAACAGAGCCAGTCTAAACACTACCTCCTAACCGCAGCAGACTGAGGGGGGCGCTGTAACCGATGGTAAATCCATACAAACTCTGTTAATTCACTTCAGTAATGTTTGATGCAGACCAACTTTCCCACCTAAACACATCAACATATCTGTCCAAATACTTATGACCAGTGAAGAGGATGCGGTGTCAAACACTGTCCATTTAATTTTTATGAAACTACCTCCACCATGTTTGGAGGCTGGACTGTAGTCTGGCTAGCTCTCACTGTGAGCTGTTGATGGTGAAACTACCTCCACCATGTTTGGAGGCTGTACTGTAGCCTCCTGTGGTGCTCTATAATACAAGAGTGAATTCTGGGATTTCTTCAGGTGTGGGACTGGTCTGGAGGTGTGGGACTGGTCTGGAGGTGTGGGACTGGTCTGGAGGTGTGGGACTGGTCTGGAGGTGAGAGACTGGTCTGGAGGTGTGGGACTGGTCTGGAGGTGTGGGACTGGTCTGGAGGTGTGGGACTGGACTGGAGGTGTGGGGACTGGACTGGAGGTGTGGGACTGGACTGGAGGTGTGGGTCTACCTGTGACTGCGGTAAACGTTGAGGAGCAGAATGAGGAAGCCGAGGCAGTAGCACGCCACATACGGACTTCCAAACAACCGGGTCAGCCCCCGCGTCCGGTGCTCCCACCTGGCAACCTGAAACACACAAGAGCACAGACCGGTCAGAGATCGGTCAGCAGGCTGAGACAGCAGTTTCAACCCTCCGTCCAGTATTGACCATCACCACGGGGGACACAGCGGGCTCGGGGAACAGAGTAAACATGAGGGTTAAACTGGGGGCTGAGTTCTGAAACCCACCGAAACGGATATGAACGGGGTCAGCGCGGGTCAGCGCGGGTCAACGGCCAGAGTCTCCGTTAAATAAACCTGCAGTAAAAACATTTAGCACTCTGACATCACTCCATCAGTTCTCCCACTATCTAGAACCCCTATCACATGGTGCTATCATCACCCACGCTGAGCGACAGGGGAGAGGGAGGGCCGTGCTGCCCACCCAGAGAGAGGACAGTCATGTCCAGAACATACTCTGTGCCCAGTACGCTAACGCCAATGCTAACAGCGAGCTAGCGCTCTGCAAACGCAGGGCCCTGCTGTGGAGACCCGGCGCGGGACAGCAGCTCGTCCAGCTCCCACCAGCAGTGTGTTCTGCTTTAGATCACACATCTCCTCTGAACTCTCCTCCTGAGTGAGAGAGTGTGTGTGTGTGTGTATATGTGTGAGTGCGAGTGTGTGTGTGTGTGTGTGTGTGTGTGTGTGTGTGTGTGAGTGAGTGAGAGAGAGTGAGTGAGTGAGTGAGTGTGAGTGCGAGTGTGTGTGTGTGTGAGTGAGTGAGGGAGTGAGTGAGTGTGTGAGTGAGTGAGTGTGAGTGCGTATGTGTGAGTGCGAGTGTGTGTGTGTGTGTGTGTGTGAGTGAGTGAGTGAGTGAGTGAGTGAGTGAGTGTGTGTGTGATTATGTACACACACACACTCACACACACACACACATTCAGACCTGTATAAGCAGATTAGTGCCTGCTGGAGCTGTGAGGGTCTCAGATCCCTGCAGAACAGAACATACTGCCATAGCACACACCAATCTGTCCTCACCCGACCCGGCCGACCCGACCCGGCCGCGCCGACCCGACCCACCCACCCCGGCCTGGTTCTGATAGAGAACCGTCTTATCAGAAATGGGAGAGGAGCCGGGCGACTGGAGTGGGAGTGGATTTGGGTCTCGGCGCTGAAGCTCACCACGTTCCAGAAGAAAGGGTTGAAGATGATGGCGATGACCGCCACACAGAACCGAGGGTCAGCGGGGTCAATGTGCCTCATCAGCTCAGACAGTACAGACATGTCCACCTGAGGAAGAGGAGAGAGGAGGAGGAGGAGAGGAAGGAGGAGAGAGGAGGAGGAGGAGGAGGAGGAGAGGAAGAGAAGGAGAGAGGAAGAGGAGGAGAGAAGAGGAGGAGGAGGAGAGGAAGAGAAGGAGAGAGGAGGAGGAGGAGGAGAGGAAGAGAAGGAGAGAGGAAGAGGAGGAGAGAAGAGGAGGAGGAGAGGAGAGGAAGAGAAGGAGAGAGGAGGAGAGGAAGAGAAGGAGAGAGGAGGAGGAGAGGAAGAGGAGGAGAGAGGAAGAGGAGGAGAGAAGAGGAGGAGGAGGAGAGGAAGAGAAGGAGAGAGGAGGAGGAGAGGAAGAGAAGGAGAGAGGAAGAGGAGGAGAGAAGAGGAGGAGGAGGAGAGGAAGAGAAGGAGAGAGGAGGAGAGGAAGAGAAGGAGAGAGGAGGAGGAGGAGGAGGAGAGGAAGAGAAGGAGAGAGGAGGAGGAGAGGAAGAGAAGGAGAGAGGAGGAGGAGAGGAAGAGGAGGAGAGAGGAAGAGGAGGAGAGGAAGAGAAGGAGAGAGGAGGAGAGGAAGAGAAGGAGAGAGGAGGAGGAGAGGAAGAGAAGGAGAGAGGAGGAGGAGAGGAAGAGAAGGAGAGAGGAGGAGGAGAGGAAGAGAAGGAGAGAGGAGGAGGAGGAGAGGAAGAGAAGGAGAGAGGAGGAGAGGAAGAGAAGGAGAGAGGAGGAGGAGAGGAAGAGAAGGAGAGAGGAAGAGGAGGAGAGGAAGAGAAGGAGAGAGGAGGAGAGGAAGAGAAGGAGAGAGAGGAGGGAGAGGAAGAGAAGGAGAGAGGAAGAGGAGGAGAGAAGAGGAGGAGGAGGAGAGGAAGAGAAGGAGAGAGGAGGAGAGGAAGAGAAGGAGAGAGGAGGAGGAGGAGAGGAAGAGAAGGAGAGAGGAGGAGGAGGAGAGAGAAGAGAAGGAGAGAGGAGGAGGAGAGGAAGAGAAGGAGAGAGGAGGAGGAGGAGGAGAGGAAGAGGAGGAGAGAGGAAAAGCAGGGGTTGAGAGGAAGAGGAGAAAGGAAGAGAGAGGAAGAGGAGGAGTGAGGAAGAGGAGGAGAGGAGGAGGATGAGGAAGAGGGAGGAGGAGAGAGAGAGAAGGAGAGAGGAAGAGAAGGAGAGAGGAGGAGTGAGGAAGAGGAAGGGTGTGGTGAGGGAGGAGGTGTGAGGAGAGTGAGGAGTGAGGTGTGGAGGAGTGAGAGTGGAGAGAGGAGGAGTGAGGAGTGGAGGAGTGAGGAGAGGAGGAGTGAGGAGAGGTGTGAGGAAGGGAGGAGAGAGTGGAAGGAGGAGAGAGGAGAGAAGGAGAGAGGAGGAGAGAGGAGGAGGAGGAGAGAGGAGAGAAGGAGGTGGAGGAGTGAGGAGTGGTGAGGAGGAGTGAGGAGGAGGAGGAGGAGTGAGGAGTGAGGAGAGGAGGAGGAGAGAGGAAGAGGAGGTCATTAATAAACATGTTTCTCTTTTCAATAAAACTTCAATAACAGAAAAATCTGAGAAATTACAGCCATCAGACACACTGCTCCTCAGCACTGAGAGAGGCGGGGGGCAGGGACGGGGGGGCGTCTGCAGGGACAGGGACAGGGGCGCGGGGGGCGTCTGCAGGGACAGGGACGGGGGGGCGTCTGCAGGGACAGGGGAGGTGGGGACAGGGACAGGGGCGCAGAAAATAATATAATAATAATATTTCATAAACAATATTAATATATATATATAATAATGTTTTATAAATAATAACAATAATATATAATCTAATTATAATAATAATATAATCTAATTATAATAATAATATTTCATAAATAATATACATATGTTTTATAAATAGTAACAATAATAATATATTATCTAATTATAATAATAATATATAATAATAATAATAATATTATTAATAATCAGGTTTTATTAGGCTGTAGAGGCTGGAGTAGGCTGGTTTCACTAACTCTCCGGTCCACCTTAAACGCCGCAGCAGGTCCAGTCTGGCGCCCCGGGCGGTTCACTGGAACTGCTGGGGTATTTAAGGTGGACCAGAGAGTTCCACAATCGGACAACGTTGAACCCCCAGTAAAGAGCAGAGAGCCGATGCGCGAGGCTGGTGTTCAGGGCTAGGTACCTGTGCGCGAGGCTGGTGTTCAGGGCTAGGTACCTGTGCGCGAGGCTGGTGTTCAGGGCTAGGTACCTGTGCGCGAGGCTGGTGTTCAGGGCTAGGTACCTGTGCGCGAGGCTGGTGTTCAGGGCTAGGTACCTGTGCGCGAGGCTGGTGTTCAGGGCTAGGTACCTGTGTGTAGTCCACGTTGCTGAGTCCTCCGCAGCAGTCCAGCTCAGCGCCGCTCATTCACCCCTCACCCCGCGCTGGAGAACCTCACCCCGCGCTGCAGAACCTCACCCCGCGCTGGAGAACCTCACCCCGCGCTGCAGAACCTCACCCCACATGAACTTCTGCACGAGCCCTAACCCAGCGCTGATCCCGAGGCAGACATGACAGTTTAACTTCGACCCGCTGCGGTGCATCATGGGTAGTGTAGTTTAACCCGTAGAAAAGGAACCTGCAGAGCAGACGCTCGCGCTCAGCCTCAGCCTGCAGAACCTCCACGTGCTCCGCGGTTATGGGCGGGGCGGGATATTAATGAGGCCAGGTTCTGATCCTGGAACATTGCTGCGAGGAGGATTTGATTGTTCGACCCCTCTTGGAGAAGAACACGCTCCTCTTTATATGAAGCGGGGAGATGAAGGTGGGGTGGTGGTCCAGCTTTCATGCCCACTGGGGCAGTCCGCTGTGGAGGTGACTCTCAGTCTGGTAAAACCACCCAAACTCTATTTACTCAGTTAACACACCAAAATATCAGTGTCCATATACTTATGACCAGTGAAATCAAAGCCAAACACGGTCCATTTATTATATGATCACATCTACAGTACACTCCTGACTGATCCACCATCACATCTACAGTACACTCCTGACTGACCCACCATCACATCTACAGTACACTCCTGACTGACCCACCATCACATCTACAGTACACTCCTGACCGATCCACCATCACATCTACAGCACACTCCTGACCGATCCACCATCACATCTACAGCACACTCCTGACCGATCCACCATCACATCTACAGTACACTCCTGACCGATCCACCATCACATCTACAGTACACTCCTGACTGACCCACCATCACATCTACAGTACACTCCTGACTGACCCACCATCACATCTACAGTACACTCCTGACTGATCCACCATCACATCTACAGTACACTCCTGACTGATCCACCATCACATCTACAGTACACTCCTGAGTGACCCACCATCACATCTACTGCACTCCTGACTGACCCACCATCACATCTACAGTACACTCCTGACTGACCCACCATCACATCTACAGCACACTCCTGACTGACCCACCATCACATCTACAGCACACTCCTGACTGACCCACCATCACATCTACAGTACACTCCTACTGACCCACCATCACATCTACAGTACGCTCCTGACTGACCCACCATCACATCTACAGCACGCTCCTGACTGACCCACCATCACATCTACAGTACGCTCCTGACTGACCCACCATCACATCTACAGTACACTCCTGATCTACCATCACATCTACAGTACACTCCTGACTGACCCACCGTCACATCTACAGTACACTCCTGACCCACCGTCACATCTACAGTACACTCCTGACTGACCCACCATCACATCTACAGTACACTCCTGACCCACCATCACATCTACAGTACACTCCTGACTGACCCACCGTCACATCTACAGTACACTCCTGACTGACCCACCATCACATCTACAGTACACTCCTGATCTACCATCACATCTACAGTACACTCCTGACTGACCCACCATCACATCTACAGTACACTCCTGACTGACCCACCGTCACATCTACAGTACACTCCTGACTGACCCACCATCACATCTACAGTACACTCCTGACCCACCATCACATCTACAGTACACTCCTGACTGACCCACCGTCACATCTACAGTACACTCCTGACTGACCCACCATCACATCTACAGTACACTCCTGACCCACCATCACATCTACAGTACACTCCTGATCCACCATCACATCTACAGTACTCTCCTAACCCACCATCACATCTACAGTACACTCCTGACTGACCCACCGTCACATCTACAGTACACTCCTGACCCACCGTCACATCTACAGTACACTCCTGACTGACCCACCATCACATCTACAGTACACTCCTGACCCACCATCACATCTACAGTACACTCCTGACCCACCATCACATCTACAGTACACTCCTGACTGACCCACCGTCACATCTACAGTACACTCCTGACTGACCCACCATCACATCTACAGTACACTCCTGACCCACCATCACATCTACAGTACACTCCTGATCCACCATCACATCTACAGTACTCTCCTAACCCACCATCACATCTACAGTACACTCCTGACTGACCCACCGTCACATCTACAGTACACTCCTGACCCACCATCACATCTACAGTACACTCCTGACTGACCCACCATCACATCTACAGTACACTCCTGACCCACCATCACATCTACAGTACACTCCTGATCCACCATCACATCTACAGTACTCTCCTAACCCACCATCACATCTACAGTACACTCCTGACTGACCCACCATCACATCTACAGTACGCTCCTGACCCACCATCACATCTACAGTACACTCCTGACTGACCCACCATCACATCTACAGTACGCTCCTGACCCACCATCACATCTACAGTACGCTCCTGACTGACCCACCGTCACATCTACAGTATGCTCCTGACCCACCATCACATCTACAGTACGCTCCTGACTGACCACACCATCACATCTACAGTACGCTCCTGACCCACCATCACATCTACAGTACACTCCTGACTGACCCACCATCACATCTACAGTACGCTCCTGACCCACCATCACATCTACAGTACGCTCCTGACTGACCCACCGTCACATCTACAGTACGCTCCTGACCCACCATCACATCTACAGTACGCTCCTGACTGACCCACCGTCACATCTACAGTATGCTCCTGACTGACCCACCGTCACATCTACAGTACTCTCCTAACCCACCATCACATCTACAGTACACTCCTGACTGACCCACCATCACATCTACAGTACACTCCTGACCCACCATCACATCTACAGTACACTCCTGACTGACCCACCATCACATCTACAGTACACTCCTGACCCACCATCACATCTACAGTACACTCCTGACCCACCATCACATCTACAGTACACTCCTGACCCACCATCACATCTACAGTACTCTCCTAACCCACCATCACATCTACAGTACGCTCCTGACTGACCCACCGTCACATCTACAGTATGCTCCTGACTGACCCACCATCACATCTACAGTATGCTCCTGACCCACCATCACATCTACAGTACGCTCCTGACTGACCCACCATCACATCTACAGTACGCTCCTGACCCACCATCACATCTACAGTACACTCCTGACTGACCCACCATCACATCTACAGTACGCTCCTGACCCACCATCACATCTACAGTACGCTCCCTGACTGACCCACCGTCACATCTACAGTACGCTCCTGACCCACCATCACATCTACAGTACGCTCCTGACTGACCCACCGTCACATCTACAGTATGCTCCTGACTGACCCACCGTCACATCTACAGTACTCTCCTAACCCACCATCACATCTACAGTACACTCCTGACTGACCCACCATCACATCTACAGTACACTCCTGACCCACCATCACATCTACAGTACACTCCTGACTGACCCACCATCACATCTACAGTACACTCCTGACTGACCCACCATCACATCTACAGTACACTCCTGACCCACCATCACATCTACAGTACACTCCTGACCCACCATCACATCTACAGTACACTCCTGACCCACCATCACATCTACAGTACACTCCTGACCCACCATCACATCTACAGTACACTCCTGATCCACCATCACATCTACAGTACTCTCCTAACCCACCATCACATCTACAGTACACTCCTGACTGACCCACCGTCACATCTACAGTATGCTCCTGACTGACCCACCATCACATCTACAGTACGCTCCTGACCCACCATCACATCTACAGTACACTCCTGACTGACCCACCATCACATCTACAGTACGCTCCTGACCCACCATCACATCTACAGTACGCTCCTGACTGACCCACCATCACATCTAGGAAGAGGCCCGGACCCGGGGAGCGCTCTTATGTTCTGAATCAGTGGCTGACCTCTGTACTGGATGTGGGGGGGGCGGAGGTGCAGGTGGCAGTTGGGTGGTTTTCGTGATGTATATAAATAGTGGTCGTCATGGTGATGGCTGTGGGCGATCAGCTTTCCAGTGGTCATGTGGTTTGTCGTGGTGCTCCTCAGCTCAGGAGAGAGAGTTTCGGAGATGACTCAGAACCAGCTCACTCTTCTTGCTCCTCCTGTGCAGGACTCCACCTTCCTGATCCCATACCCTGCCCCTGCAGCTCCACCCACTGCGGCTGTGTCTCATCATTCACTTCTACACCAGCCCCTCTCCAGTCCACAACCCCCCAACAAACACACACAA
>NW_027326645.1:0-55000 GCF_030463535.1 Salminus brasiliensis
TGAGAGAGAGAGAGAGAGGGACAGAGAGAGAGAGACAGAGAGAGAGAGAGAGAGAGAGAGACAGAGAGAGAGAGAGAGAGAGGGTGTGTTTGATTCCTGATGTTTTGCTGTCGTGTGATGAAGCAGTGATGTGACAGAATGAGATCCTACAGGATGGATGGAGATGGATGATGGGTGGATTGATGGATGGAGATGGATGGAGAGATGGATGATGGGTGGATGGATGGATGGAGATGGATGGAGAGATGGATGATGGGTGGATGGATGGATGGAGAGATGGATGATGGGTGGATGGATGGATGGAGAGATGATGGGTGGTGTGGATGGATGGAGAGATGATGGTGGGTGTGATGGATGTATCCTCTCAGCTCCTGCTGGTAAATTTACATTACAGCTCAGTGCTGAGAACAGCTGCTGTAGTCTGTGTAATAGCCCTCTCTCTCTCTCTCTCTCTCTCTCTGTCTCTCTCTCTCTCTCTCTCTCTCTCTCTCTCTCTCTCTGTCTCTCTCTCTCTCTCTCTCTCTCTCTGTCTCTCTCTCTCTCTCTCTCCTCTCTCTCTCTCTCTCTCTCTTTGTCTCTCTCTCTCTCTCTCTCTGTCTCTCTCTCTCTCTCTCTCTCTCTCTCACACACACACACACACACTCAGGAAGAGAGAGCACATTCAGAGATTTGCATGATTTACAGACTAACAGGATGAGGATTAGTGAGCTGACCCTGAGTATGTGTGTGATCCTCCACCCCAATACACCTCACCCCCCCTTCTGCTGACTGCACAGGTTACAGCTACTCTCTCACCCTCACTCTCTCACCTTCACTCTCTCATTCTCTCACCCTCACACTCTCTCACCATCACTCTCTCACTCTCTCACCCTCACTCTCTCACCCTCACTCTCTCTCACCCTCACTCTCTCTCACTCTCTCACCTTCACTCTCACCCTCACTCTCTCGCTCTCACCCTCACTCTCACCCTCACTCTCTCACTCTCTCACCCTCACTCTCTCACCCTCACTCATCACCCTCACCCTCTCTCACTCTCTCACCCTCACTCTCTCACCCTCACTCTCACTCACTCTCACCCTCACTCTCTCACATTCACTCTCACTCTCTCTCTCACCCTCACTCTCTCACTCTCTCACCTTCACTCTCTCACCTCACTCTCTCACCCTCACTCTCTCTCACTCTCTCACCTTCACTCTCTCACCCTCACACTCTCTCACCCTCACTCTCTCACACCCTCACTCTCTCACTCTCTCACCCTCACTCTCACACCTTCACTCTCTCACCCTCACACTCTCTAATAACACAATACTACTACAGTGTTAAAACAGTGAGCAGTGTTGCTGCTCACACACACACACACACACACACACACAAACACACACACACACACGACACTACACAGCTAATCACGTACAGCAGTGACTAACACCCTCCAATGCTTTCATTGCTGCTCTGACACACTGTGTGTGTGTGTGTGTGTGTGTGTGTGTGGAGGGGGTGGCATTTGAAGTATCCTGCAGCAGTCACTACTCCTACTAAAGAGAGAGAGAGCAAGAGAGAGAGTGGACGAACAAATCAGTGGTGAGAGAGAGAGAGAGAGGGGTATAAATGGGCGAGTGAGCTGTATTCCTGCAGTGAGAGAGAGAGAGCAGCTCCTGGAGTCATCTCGTCCGTTTTCCCTCCCTCGCTCTCTCCCTCCTGCCGGCACTCGGACTGAGCTGAGTGAGTGTGTGTGTGTGTGTGTGTGTGTGTGTGTGATTGGGGTGGAGGGCTGTGGGATTAGCGTTATCGAGTGTTTGCTGGTGAACAGGTGGATTACAGCGACGGACTGAGAGGACACTCCAGAGGAACATACACACACTCACACACACAGCGGGAGAGCAGGACCATACACCGGTCAGACCGCAGCACCAGTGAGTGTGTGTGTGTGTGTGTGTGAGCTACTAATAATGTAATGATAATGATTTGCGTAATGAGGAGTGTGTAGTGCTCATTGTTTGATAGGATGAGTGTTGCTAATTACACTCATTTAAATATTCATTAAATATGCTAATATTACTGGTAATGCTCATTTCTGGCACACGCCAGCAAAAACCGAGCACCTCCGGCAGCGTGAGAGTGTGTGTGTGTCAGTCCTCCTCCTCCAGAAGCCTGAGGGACCGTGTGTGTGTGAGAGTGTGTGTATGAGTGGAAGATGCCGGCCATCGTGCTGGTCAGTAAGATGAAGTCTGGACTGCCGAAGCCGGCGCACACCGCTGCCCCGAAAACACACATCCCCACCCGTGCGGTGGCCCCCCCAGCTCAACATCACACACGCACGGACCACCGGTGTGACGGATGACCAGTCCAGTGGACTCAAACCCACCCGGACAACCAGCCTCAACACTGACCCAGTCCAGTGGTCCTGAAGCCCCCCCCCAGTCCGGTGCTGTCCACACTCAGTTGGACCATACCCCATTCAAGCCCAGCCAGCCTGCAGACGGAGCTGTAGACACTCAGGTTAGAGAAGTGTGTATGTGTGAGTAATGTGTGTGTGTGTGGGTGTGTGTGTGTGTGTGTATTTATGTTTTCATATACGTGTCCAAAAGTATGTGGACACCCACTAGTTTCTAGGTTATTATCTAGGAGTTTGTCCCCCTTTTCCACAGTAACAGCTTCTACTATTCTGGGAAGACTTTACAGTTGGAACATTGCTGTGAGAAGGATTTGTTTGCATGCAGCCCTAATGGAGTGAGAGTATCAGTGAGGTCAGGTTCTGATGTTGTTGATGATCAGTTCTGACACCTCATCCCAAAAGTACTGCATGGAGCTCCTCCGCCATCATTCCAGAGAACACAGCTCCTCCACTGCTCCACAGCTGCTCAATGCTGGGGGGCTTTATACCCCTCTAGCCCACGCCTGGCATTAGGGCAGCATGGAGCCAATAGGGTCATGTGACCTTGGCTACTCCAGAGTGTCCTGTAGTATTGATCAGTGCTTTTCTAAGGAGATTATACAGCTGTGTGTGAACTATTGATCAGTGCTTTTCTAAGGAGATTATACAGCTGTGTGTGAACACCTGTATCAGATACCTTTAAGCAGTGGAACTCAGCCATTATGAGGGTGTCTGAATAGTTTTGGACATGTAGTGTCAGGGTTGTGGTCAGTGCTGTTGAGTTGATGACCAACAGTGAGGCAGCATCACTCACCGCATCTGACCAGCAAAGGGGAAGTGTGTCAGAGCACACACTCCTTCTGGCTGTGTGTGTGTGTGTGTGTGTGTGTGTGTGTGTGTGCATGTGTTAGAGGATGTTTTCACTCCATATCTAAGCAGGGCACTCTCTCACCCCCCCCCCACTCCCTCTCTCTCTGTATTTTGAAATGCCATTTAAGGCTCTGTCAAAGGAAAGACAGTGTGTGTGTGTGTGTAAGAGTGTGTGTGTGTGTGTGTGTGTGTGTGTGTGCATGCTGGTGTAAACACTCTGGGCTGTGAATCTGGGCCAAGGCAGAGAGAGCTGTCCTTTAGGAGAACCGCTGAATGCAGCTCTATTCACTCTCTCTCTTTAATGTACAACAGCGTGCAAAGTTTGTGCACCCCTACTGACGCTTCACTGCTGTACAGGTCTAAACAAGTCACAGCCTCCACAGAGACGCACTGGATACAGATCTAGGAGACTGGAAGACACTGGTGAACACTGATTCAGTCAGTCTGAGACTGGTTCTGCGGTGTGAGACGGTCCATCATCATGCTGGAAGTAGCCGTTAGAGAACGGTAAACTGTGGCGATAAGGGGATGCAGACCGAAAGCCTGCCAGGATAGCATTCCCCACATTTACACCACCCTTACACCACCTTCACCAGCCTGGACTGTTCACACGAGCAGGTTGGGTTCATAGGTTCATGCTGTTGGTGAGTCTGTGCTGAGCCACTGCAGCCTCAGCTTTCTGTCCTTGGCTGAGAGACCTAGAACCCGACGGGTTCTTCTGCTGCTGTTGCTCTGGATCCTCCTGCTGTACAGGGTGGTTATCTGAGCTCCTGTAGCCGTTCAGCTCCACCTGTCTGACCCCAGCTCTGCTGACCTGCAGAACCGGCGCTCTCTGAGCAACTGAGTCTAATTAAGCTGAAAATCCCAGAAGATCAGAAGTTCTAGATGTCCTCAACCTAGCACCAGCATCACACCACGCTCTTCGGTGGCAAACACAGGTCCAATAAGTCAAAATCCCCAGAAACTGCCCGGACAGCTGAGGTCCCATGACCCACATTCTGATGGCTGGGGTGTGTAACCTGAAGCTGCTGGATCTGGATCTGCAGATTTAATGTATTCTGCTGCTGCCACGCGATTGGCTGATGCATGATAGCAAACTGCATGAAGCAGTAGGTGCACAGGTGTTCTAATAAAGTGCTGGGTGAGTGTGTATATCTACAGAGACCCGTGTATGTTTGTGTGTAAAACAGAGAGCGAGGCAGAGAGCACAGGCTGTGTGTGTGTGTGTGTGTGTGTGTGTGTGTGTGTGTGTGTGTGTGTCCTAGTTTGTTTGCAGCTGTGGACTTGATGAGTGCTAGAGACAATGTAGGAGGACAGCACTCGCCACACACACACACACACACACACACACACACACACACTCCCTTCATGCTTCCTGGAAGGTTGGTGAGTGTGTGGGCGGAGTTACACTGTGGGCTCCGGTGCATTAAAGTGATACTTCAGCCTGCAGTTAGCACTGGAGCTACGAGGCTAATGTAGAGGAATGACGGACAGCTGCCTGCTGAAGCACTCAGTCAGCTGATCGGAGGGGAATGGAATTGATCGGGGTTCAGGATGTAAACTTAAACAGATTAGAGGCGACAGCGTAGGGGGCGAGGCCAGGGGGCGGAGTCATGGGGCACTTGCCTCAGAAAAAAATCACTCATTGGATCTTAAACTGCACCCATCCTGTCAATCAACCGCCACACACAGTGATTGATTATTAATCGACTTTATTCATCTGTTTCGTCATCTGAACACATCTGCTCCACATCAAAGCAGCAGTTTTAATGAGATGATAATGATATGCGAATTGAAGGGCTTCTGCTTGGAGTGTTAGACACACTCACCCCTCGGCCGTCCCGGTCAGCGTGTGGAACCAACGCTGTTTTTGTGATGTCACAGAATCAGTGCATTTACATATATTCACTCATTTAGCATATATTACTTTAAGCTCCTCCCACTTACACACACTGCTTCTGGATATAGGGCACAGCTACCACTACAAAACCATGAGCTCAGACTTACAGCCTGCTCTTCACCTCAGAACTGAGAGAGGGCGCTGTGTGTGTGTGTGTGTGTGTGTGTGTGCAGAAAGTCCAGAAGCAGGTGCTGCAGCTTAGTCTAAATACACCTGCAGTCTGTGCTGCCCTCTTGTGGTAGAAGCTGGACTGCATGCCTGATCTTAATATTTTTTTTGATTTTAATATTTAATATTAAACTTTAGGACTAATATAACTGATCATTCTCTCCTGAAGTGAAAGTGTAATAAGGACAGTGTGTGTAATGTGACAAATCACTGAATTTGCCGTTCATCTGATTTCAAAAATAGATAAAAAAGGCTGCAGTTTTAAGATCAAAATTCAAACTGATCAGATCAGTGTATTGATTAATTCGTCTCTGTGAACAGTGTGTAAAAGTAAGGAAAATTGTCAAATGTTGAAAAAGACAGAATTTTACACACACACACACACACACACACACACACGAGCGTTGTTACTCTGCGACTCCTCAGTCTTTAATTTGCTCATTTCGGGCCCGGAGCGCCGCGGTTATCTGAATGAGCCAGCCAACGTTTCCATAACGACAGAGCACAGCGCCGGCACTGTCCCTTGGGTCCACAGGGCCAGTCTATGTGAGCTGCATTATGGGTAATCAGAGGGGAGGGGGCAGGTCAAACATATGGACACTGTGTCATAAAGTGTGTGTGCAGGTGTTTCACACCAGTGACTCGGAGCCTCTCTGCTGTTGGAATGTTCTGTCCTCTGCCCGGCCACTTTATCAGAACACCCATCCTACAGCTCTCTCTGCTTCACCCATCTGCTGCCCATTAGCGCTCGGTTTCTGACCACACTGTGGCTGGAGTTGTTTAGTCTGTTTGTCAGACTGTGTGTGTGCTAGACGCTCTTAAAAGGGTTCCTCATTGGTTCTTTAGTAAAACACTTGAAGAACCATTTAAATTCTTTAACAGGTCTTTATCTGGGTGAAGGGTTTCATCACCAAAAAGGTTCCACTATTGATATGGATCAAATAATCTCCATAAGATCCCCTATAGAACCTTTTTTTTTGCTTAGAATGTACAAAACATTACCCCTCCCCTCCCATACTACCACTACTACTATAGTGATGCTAATAATAATGATGATGATGATGATGATGATAATAATAATAATAGTAGTAGTATAGATTTGTCACCCTTCAGTCTGAAGTGCTCCTGAGTCAGGTGTAGTGCTCTGTTGAGGAGGTGAGGAGGGTGAATCTGGTGTTTCTGATGCTCTGCCTGTGAGCTCACTCAGGTAAGAGTTCTGCTGTGTGAGAGTGTGCGAGAGTGTGCGAGAGTGTGTGCGAGAGTGTGTGAGAGTGTGCGAGAGTGTGCGAGAGTGTGCGAGTGTGTCTGAGTGGTGCGGAGAGTGTGTGAGAGTGTGTGAGAGTGTGCGAGAGTGTGTGAGAGTGTGCGAGAGTGTGCGAGAGTGTGTGAGTGTGTGCGAGAGTGTGTGAGAGTGTGAGTGTGTGCGAGAGTGTGCGAGAGTGTGTGAGAGTGTGCGAGAGTGTGCGAGAGTGTGCGAGTGTGTGCGAGAGTGTGTGAGAGTGTGCGAGAGTGTGTGAGAGTGTGCGAGAGTGTGTGAGAGTGTGTGCGAGAGTGTGTGAGAGTGTGTGAGTGTGCGAGAGTGGTGTGCGAGAGTGTGTGCGAGAGTGTTGTGAGAGTGTGCGAGAGTGTGTGCGAGAGTGTGAGAGTGTGCGAGAGTGTCTGAGTGTGTGCGAGAGTGTGTGAGAGTGTGTGAGAGTGTGCGAGAGTGTGTGAGAGTGTGCGAGAGTGTGAGAGAGTGTGTGAGTGTGTGCGAGAGTGTGTGAGAGTGTGAGTGTGTGCGAGAGTGTGCGAGAGTGTGCGAGAGTGTGCGAGTGTGTGTGAGTGTGTGCGAGAGTGTGCGAGAGTGTGTGAGTGTGTGCGAGAGTGTGCGAGAGTGTGCAGTTCTGTGTTGTGAATGTTAGAGCCCTGGTTCAGCTCAGCTCTGCTGTGTCTGTTAAGATGAAGACATCTGCTTCCCTCGGGCCCGTCAGTCCGTTGCAGACTCTCTGTATGACACCCTGCTGCTCGGCCACCGTCCTGCTGACGGACGCTCTATTGTGGTGCACACACAGCCCGCAGGACAGGGAGCGTGTTCAGGGTCTCAGGGGATCCAGATGATGTTTGGGAATCAGCCACTCTCTAACTGTGAGCAGTAAAGGTCAAGCTAGCGTTAGCAGAAGGCTAAAGGTTGAGGTGAAGGATCAAGGCTGTTGACGTTACACAGCGGAGTGATGTCACACATCTGTAGTCTGGCGATTCATGACGGGGTTTAACAATACACACCGGCTGTTCAGGGCTGCCAGGGTTTGATGGTAGTAATGATACACACTGGCTGGAAAAGGTCTAGCGGTCTTTGGTGGTTGTGAACGATACATGCTGGCTTGTGGATGATGATTCATGTTTCCCTCTATGCCAGTATTACGCTCTCTTCTGGTTGCTTAGTAACTACAGTCACTTTGTCAAGTCTCGGCCCTGAGGACACTCCTACTCAGACACACCTGACCCAGTACAGGTACAGGGGCTGGTTAATGACTTCATTAGAGCTCATTAATGAGCTGATGCAGGAGTCCTGGGCCTGGAACCCGAATCGCTGGATGAGATCAGTGCTAAATGAACGTGATCCGAGCGGTTCTCCGCAGGTTCAGTACACACCTGTCTCACCCGGACCAGATTCCCCCCTCGCTGATGAGGTTTATCTGCTAGTGCAGAATAACAGACAGAGTTACAACCCTGTTACACTTGATATAGCATGTGATGGAAGGGAACGTGACGGGGTGTATTTCAGGCTAAAGTGCTGCTACAACCTCAGTAACACCTGTTATCAACACTTAATAATGTGTTATTAACACTTAATAACACCACTTTACCATCAACATTGCAAACTACCAATGCTCTGGGCGTGCTCTGTGTGACAGACTTTCTCAGAATGAAGAAACAACTAATGATCAATATTGATTAAAGGCTTCTCTGAAGCTGAACTGAGGTCACTTCCTCATCCTCTTCCTCACTGAAAGTTTTTTTATGGTAATTAATTCAGAACTCAAGCATATGGTCAGATTTGGCTGTAAATGAGGGTTTTATGGGGTGTTACTGGATAGAGACACATCTGATCACAGTGATATTATATTATACAATATTATTATACAAACCCAACTACAGTATTGATCGACTCCTGTTTAAGAGAGAGGCCCTCTCCTGTTGTAATTAAGGGAACTACTTTTTTGGGCGGAGGGAATATTAAAAACACACATTATGAAACTGGACTGATTTCCTTTCCTTTCCTTCCTAAAGCTGTTTAATAAAAGCACTACAGCACTGGAGGGGGTGTGTTACGCTGGATGAGCTCACGGCTGGGATGATCTACTGCGACCGAATCACGGTCTTCACCATAACACACCACCTCCAGTGCTCTTCCTTAAGTGTAGGAGTTTTAATCCAGTCAGAGTGACCCCCATTCTTTTCCTGGACACCGACAGTGCTTCTGTGTCTCAGGCCTTTGTGTTTCTGCCCCGAGAAGCCCATATGTCTGCCCCCCACCCCCACCAGCCTGGCAGTGGACCCTATCCAACCCCCTCCAAACCCACGAGAAGCAGATGATGGGGGTCCCAAAAACAAAAGAGCCTCCACACTGGGTGAACCCGCTCATTGTTCGGGCTCGCTTGGTTTATCTTTCCAGCCACTGAGAGGAAGAATGGAGCGTGCAGCTCGTAATTCAGCGCTGCTGCTCTGCTTAATGGGTTTGTTCATTCCTGCCAACACATGTAGCCCTGACCACAGATCATCCAGCTCAAAGCACAGACTGCTGACCGCAGCGAGGAACGCTTTGATTGACTCATAAAAGTCTTTCTGTGGTTAAAGAGTTTTGCTCCAGCGAGTAGAGAAGGAGTGTGAGACCGGGCGGTGTTCTTCCACCGACGTGCTCTGATCAAGCGAACGTGATCGATCACTGATTCATAATCGGCGATCAGCCGAGACAGGTTCGATATCTGACACCAGCTCCTTTAGTTTACAACAGGAGAAGCTAAGCTAACATTGCTAACAGACACTGGACTTTGACTGTCTTAGAGAACACATTATGTAACAGTAACACAAACACCAGTGAGCCAAAACATCAGTATCGCTGCCAGCCGAACTGAAGAACACAGTCTCCAGAACATCAGACAGGTCTTGTGGGGTGTTCTGGGTAAGCAGTGGTCAGTACCTACTAAAAGTGTTCCCAAGGCTCACCTGCTGATGCTGATGGAAGGCCCACCTCACGACTTACAGGACTTACTTACAGGATCTGCTGCTGACGGATATCGCAGCACACCTTCAGAGATCTTGTGGAGCCTCGACGAGTCAGCGCTGTTTGGTGGCACAATGGGAGCTCACAATATTAGGCATGTGGTTTTAATGTTATGGCTGATCAGTGTATGTATGTAGGGTAGTCTAGGGCTCTTGGCTCACTGGGCCTTTGGAGACTGCCTACTTGTTCCTAGTGCCCAGACCACCCCTGATAACTGCCTCATGCCAACGCTCACAGCTCCTGACAGCGGGTTCGTTGCTCGAGCAGTTAGCATGTCTGGGGGAAGTATTTCCGCTAATACAGTAAAACTTCTGAGAAGGTTCTGAATGAAGTGATGAAGGCAGAACCGCCAGCGATTGTGTAATAAAGAAACCCTGCACACATTTCTTCATCTGTGACCTCAGTAAAGAGCGGGGTGGTTTTGGGGGTGGACTAGCGCGCCGCTGGCTTTGTTGTATTTATAAAGTGTGCTGGGCTCTGGCACCGACGCAGAGCCTCCCGTGTGGGAACAGAGCAGAAGCTGGGCGACCCTCAGGAACTTTAGCTTGGCTTTAGTTTGGCTTTTAATTTGTGGTTCTGTGGGTTTTGGAGGGAGCACAGACAGCATGGACCCCTAGTGTCTCTTCACCGCTAACCATAACTTTAGCCAAGGGCACACACACACACACACACACACACGGCGATGTGGAATATAGAGACAACCTCGGCTTGTTGATCTGTTTTCGGAGCGGCGCTGGCAGCAGTTTCGGGCTGTGTTTAGGAGCTGAGGTTATCAGAGCCGCTTTCTCAGGCGGACTCTTTTTGGGCTGTTTCTTTTTTGGCCCGTGTGTGTGGCTGGAGGTTTGGACCGCCAGTCATGTGGATCATTACATTAATATGAATAAATCGGTTAATATTAGCTGTGCAGCTAAGGCCAGTCACTGGTCATCTGCAGCCTCTGTGGTCTTTACAGCACGGCGGTGTTAAACTGAGGAAAGTGGAACAGTCTGAGTTTACTAGAAATGCTTCAGCACTGGAGCTAAAGCAGGCTAATGTAGCTAATGTATAATGGAAGCGTATACCCCACCAATTAGCGCCGCAGCTACAAGGCTACATTTGGAGTAAAAGGTGGAAAAAAAACCCAGAGACTCTTATTTGGGGCGAGCGGCGAGTGTTTGTGGGCGTTTACTGGGTTTTAGGTAAGGGTCACAGGGTCAGGAGGTGTTTGGCCTTTGGGCTCTTCAGGCTTGACTAATGGAGCAGAGAGAGAGAGAGAGAGAGAGAGAGAGAGAGAGAGACATAGAGATAGAGAGCAGGGATTCCCCATCTAATACTGACACTGACGCACACTCCAGCTGGTCACCCCACACACACACCACACGCACACACACGCACACCACACACACAGGGCTGGAGTCTGGGGGGGTTGGGGGTAAGGAGGTGGGGAGGAGCAGCTGCTGCAGACCTGCACAGTCAGAGGAAGCAGCAGTCTCTCTCGCTCTCTCGCCCCGATGGATGTGTTGTGTGGCCGGTGCTGCAGCGCTGGAGTGTGAGGCAGGTGCGGTGAGAAGAGGAGAAGTGAGGAAGATGAGTGTGATGCTGTGGCGCTGGGAGCAGAACAACATCAGCATGAAACTGGTAAAAACTCTACAACCCCTAAACCCCCTAAACCCTCTAAACCCCTCACCCCCAGGCCTAACTCCAGTGACGCTGAGGAGTGGTCAGGGCTGTCCGCTGTGTTCTGGGTTCGGCCGGCTGCAGTGGTTCTGATCTGTTTGCTGTTTCACTGCTCTTGTCTCTGGTTTCTTGTGTTTCTGTGGGACAGAGAGGCTCTTGCCTGCGGGGGTAAAGCTGTGGGTGTTTGGTGATGTGAGGGGAGACAGATGAACAGAGCCCGGCTCCGCTTGCTGTGTTTGGGTCGTTGAGGTGAATTAGTGAAGCTTCAGAGTCTGCTTTACTGCTTTCTTTGTTTTTCTCAGGTTGAGTTTCTCCTTTGTTCAGTTCCACTTTGTGAGGAGTTGCGCTGGGGTGAGAGTTTGATAGAATCCTTCATCATTTCTGAGCGATTCGGGAGTTTGCTAGTACAGAAGTGGAGCATTCAGCTCTACGTTCTGCTTGTTGGGGGTTTGGGCCGGTGAAGCAGCAGCAGTGTGCAGAACTTCACCTGTTTAATTACAAATTGACTCCATTCTGTTTTTATTTTAATAACATTGTCCAATATTTCTTCAGGTTTTTTTCTTCAGTTTTCTCTTTGTGTTTTTTGTGAGGTGTAGTGTAATTTCATTAGTATATATACTGACCCTAACCCTGACCCTAACCCAACCTTATTGGTGTGCGTTTGCTAACCTGATGCTAACAGTCCTGTGTGCATGTGTATGTGTTTACTCTCAGGGTTCTGTTCAGAACTGAAATAACCCTCAAAGAACCTTTTCCTGAAGGGAGTCCGCTGTGGACGTTAAGCAGATCGCGGAGTGGGAGGGCTTCTCTGAATCACAGCGGCTAATTAGAAACTAGCGTTAGCAAACAACTACCAATGCAATTAGCATGAGCTAATGAGCAGCCATTCGAGCCGATTGATGAAACAGATTTGATTAAAATAAGGAAAGAGGAGTCTCTACACACCCGCACCCCTCAGTGTCCTCAGCCCAGGCTTATTTGTGTCCCTCAAACCACAAAGGGCTGCGCGTGGTCCGGCTTTATTGCTTGTCTGGAGATGGGCTGATAAAGCACTGTTTAATTTGTATTACATCTGGAGCGCAGCGTGAGTGGCACTGGTCTGTAAGGTTGTGTGTGTGTGTGTGTGTGTATGTGTTGTGTGTGTGTGTGTGTGTGTGTGTGTTAGAGGGAATTACTTTTGCCTGGTAATAAAAGCACTGATATTGCGCTGCCTTGAAGCTTACAGAAGCAGTATGAATACAGCAGACTGAGATTCCCCAGCTATATTCACACTACACTACAGTACACTACACTACTGTACACTAAACTACACTACTGTACACTAAACTACACTACATTACAGTACACTACACTACTTGTACACTAAACTACACTACTGTACACTAAACTACACTACACTACTGTACACTAAACTACACTACATTACAGTACACTACACTACAGTACACTACAGTACACTACACTACACTACTGTACACTAAACTACACTACACTACTGTACACTAAACTACACTACATTACAGTACACTACACTACAGTACACTACACTACACTACAGTACACTAAACTACACTACAGTACACTACACTACTGTACACTAAACTACACTACTGTACACTAAACTACACTACAGTACACTACACTACACTACTGTACACTAAACTACACTTAAACTACACTACACTACAGTACACTACAGTACACTACACTACACTACTGTACACTAAACTACACTACACTACAGTACACTACACTACAGTACACTACACTACACTACAGTACCACTACACTACACTACTGTACACTAAACTACACTACACTACAGTACACTACACTACACTACACTACTGTACACTAAACTACACTACACTACTGTACACTAAACTACACTACACTACAGTACACTACACTACAGTACACTACACTACACTACTGTACACTAAACTACACTACACTACAGTACACTACACTACACTACTGTACACTAAACTACACTACAGTACACTACACTACAGTACACTACACTACACTACTGTACACTAAACTACACTACACTACAGTACACTACACTACAGTACACTAAACTACACTACACTACAGTACACTACACTACACTACACTACTGTACACTAAACTACACTACACTACTGTACACTAACTACACTACACTACACTACACTACTGTACACTAAACTACACTACACTACTGTACACTAAATTACTCTACACTACAGTACACTACACTAAAATACACTACACTACTCTACAGTACACTAAACTACAGTACACTACACTACTGTACACTACACTACACTACTGTACACTAAACTACACTACACTACTGCTACACTACACTACAGTACAGTACACTACAGTACAGTACAGTACAAGATACTACACTACACTACAGTACACTACACTACTGCTACACTACACTACAGTACAGTACACTACACTACAGTACAGTACAGTACAAGATACTACACTACACTACACTACACTACACTACAGTACACTACAGTACAGTACACTACACTTTTGGAGGGGATGAGTTGGGGATGAGGTGGGATGGTGATCATATAACATCCAACTCTAACGTTCACTGAATGCAATCAAATACTCACAGCAATGCTCCTACAGAATCTGTCCTCCTATCCTCTCTGGACAGTAGAGACAGTCACTTTAATCCCTGTGATTTTAGAAGAAACAATGAATGCAGGTGTCCTAATACTTTTGTCCATGTAGGATATGCAAATGAGCCGCTCCACCCGTCTGCTTTCCTAAACAACTGGAAGCTGGTCGGAATATTGGCTGTGGGTTTTATGGGTGTATGATCTATAGTGTTGATCGACAGGCTAATCAATAGGAAAGGTTATGATGTATTAAGACACACACACACACACACACACACACACACACACAGATGTAAGGAGATGTCTTCAGGAGTCTGGAAAGTCTCACACAGTTAGCATGGTGCTAACTGATGTGGTGGAGCTTCTTCACGTGTCTCAGAGGAAGCAGAGTTAAACTTCAGCGTCCCAGCGCTGGTTCCACTGTGCAATAGGGGGTTCTAGATAATGGTGTGGAGGTGTGCTTCTCCTCTGTGCTGTTTTCTGTTCTGCTCTGCTCTGCTCTGCCAGTGAAATATGATGGTTATTTATGTGGCCTTCCAAAGCCTGGAACACACACACACACCAACACACACACACACACACACACACTCCACATGTGTGGACAGAAATAAGAGTGTGAATGGTTATTGATTTCCCGTTGTCCATCTGTCCTGAGTGTTTCAGAGTGAGGCGCTGAGAGTGTCTCCTTTATAGCGCTGAACAATGACTGACCCAGATAGAGATCACGGTCAGCACCGCGGGTCCAGCTGCTGTTCTCGGTTCTCGGGGCATCAGTGTTCCTCTTTCATTCGAATTTTGGATAAACTGTGAAATTGAACTAAAGCTCTTAAATCAGCTCTAATCTGGAATCAGCGCTTCTCTCACCTGTGTCTGACTGGCCTTCCTGTGATGTGCCTCATTCAGAAAGAAGCATGGGCTCCTTAGAACATGGGATTATGGGAGGGGCTCAACGGCTGTAGACTGAATGGGTGGAGCTAAACTGCTGTAGGCTGAATGGGTGGGGCTAAATTTCTGTAGACTAAATGGGTGGAGCTAAACTGCTGTAGGCTGAATGGGTGGAGCTAAACTGCTGTAGGCTGAATGGGTGGGGCCAAATTTCTGTAGACTGAATGGGTGGAGCTAAACTGCTGTAGGCTGAATGGGTGGAGCTAAACTGCTGTAGGCTGAATGGGTGGAGCTAAACTGCTGTAGGCTGAATGGGTGGGGCTAAATTTCTGTAGACTGAATGGGTGGAGCTAAACTGCTGTAGGCTGAATGGGTGGAGCTAAACTGCTGTAGGCTGAATGGGTGGGGCTAGATTTCTGTAGACTGAATGGGTGGAGCTAAACTGCTGTAGGCTGAATGGGTGGGGCTAAATTTTTGTAGACTGAATGGGTGGAGCTAAACTGCTGTAGGCTGTTGCAGAAATATGATCAAAGGAATGGGGTCAACGTCACAGCTATATAAATGATTACCCCTTTAACCCCTCCTGCCCCCGCCCCTCTTTTCTGACCTCCATCAATCCATTCCCCTCCATCAATGATTCATTTACTTACACTACACATCTGCATGTGTGTGTGTGAGAGTGTGTGTGAGAGTGTGTGAGAGAGTGTGTGTGTGAGAGTGTGTGAGAGTGTGTGTGTGAGTGTGTGTGAGAGTGTGTGTGAGTGTGTGTGTGAGAGTGTGTGAGAGTGTGTGTGTGAGAGTGTGTGTGTGAGAGTGTGTGAGAGTGTGTGTGTGAGTGTGTGTGTGAGTGTGTGTGTGAGAGTGTGTGAGAGTGTGTGTGTGAGTGTGTGTGAGAGTGTGTGTGAGAGTGTGTGTGAGAGAGTGTGTGTGTGAGAGTGTGTGAGAGTGTGTGAGAGTGTGTGTGAGAGTGTGTGTGTGTGTGTATGTGTGCTCTCCCTGCTCTCGAGAATGCAGGTATAATGAACTGACTGATAAACATCCATCTACACCCATATGGAGCAGTGGAAGACACCTGTTTCCATGGTTACACTGCACTCACCTCTATGGTTATACCATACCTGTTTTAATGGTTATGCTACACCCATTTCCATAGGTTATTTCATACCTGTTTCCATGGTTACGCTCTGTTGAGAGGTTGTGTAAACAAGTTTTTAATCAGACGTGTTCATTTATGAAAATAACGAGGAAGAGGAGGAGTTCTGAGAGACAGAGATTGGTGACAGTCTGACTCCAGTGTTTGTTAGCAGTGTTAGCCTAGCACTCTCTGAGTGAATGAGGGTTCTATTTATAGCAACACTGAATTAAGTGGAGGAGCAGAGTCATCACTGCGCACACACACACACACACACACACTCATACACACATTCACACACACAAACACACTTATACACACACAAATGTTAACCGAACCAGGTGTATAATCTGATAAAGATTGCCTGAGGGGATTCTGTGTGTGTGTGTGTGTGTGTGTGTGTGTGTGTGTGAGAGTATTATATGGTAGTAAACCTGTGTGAGGTCAGTTGAAACCAGGTGTTTGTGTTTGTGTGTATGTTTCACTGTGTGTGTGTAAATGTGTGTGTGTGTGTGTAAATGTGTGTGTGTGGTTGTGTGAGTGTGTGTTTACTTACTCCGGGGTCAAGCTGAGATGGCTACAGGGTATTAGTCAGAAAGTCTGTTGGCTAAGGGGGCGGAGCTACACTCAAACATGAACCTGCCTGTTGGCCTTACAGTCGATATCATCAGTCGAGACAGCCGAGAGAGGAAGAGGGGGGAGAGAGGGAGGAGAGAGAGAGAGAGAGAGAGAGAGACAGAGAGAGAGAGAGAGAGAGAGAGAGAGAGAGAGAGACAGAGAGAGAGAGAGAGAGAGAGAGAGAGAGAGAGAGAGAGGGAGAGAGAGAGAGACAGAGAGACAGAGAGAGAGAGAGAGAGAGAGAGAGAGAGAGAGAGAGGGAGAGAGAGAGAGAAAGAGAGAGAGAGAGAGAGAGAGAGAGAGAGAGACAGAGAGAGAGAGAGAGAGAGAGAGAGAGAGAAGAGAGAGAGAGAGAGGGAGAGAGAGAGAGAAAGAGAGAGAGAGAGAGAGAGAGAGAGGGAGAGGGAGAGAAAGAAAGAGAGGGAGAGAGGGAGAGAGAGAGGTGGGGGGGAGAGAGGGAGATAGAAAGAGAGAAAGAGAGGGAGAGAGAGAGAGGGAGAGAGAGAGAAGAAAGAGAGGGAGAGAGGGAGAGAGAGAGGTGGGGGGAGAGAGGGAGAGGGGGGGAGAGAGAGGCAAGGTAGACTTAGAGAGTGGTGGAGGTCGTTGAGAGAGAGCAGAGGAACCAGAGAAGAAACATCAAACTAAACGAGGAGACAAAGTCTGAGTGTGTTTAGGGGACGACTTCCTGTAGGACAACAGGACATGTTGTAGGATGCTCAGGAATGGTGTTTGATTAGAAGAGAAGAGAAGAGGAGACGAGACGAGAGAGAGGCCGAGATGGAGGAGGTCAGGAGGCTCTTTGAAGGAAGGGAAGCAATTAGATACCAGAATGAAGCTGAAGTCTGACGACAGATCAGCGAATGTGAAGCCTTTGAGATGTGTCAAGCCTCAGATCATCAGCTGGTCTGGTCTACTGAGCTCCGGGCTAGACGCCTGCGGGTATGACTTAGATCTCTGTAAAGGGCGAGAATGACAGTGAAGACACAGGAGCTTTGGAGCATCAAATGCTGAGACAACACAAAGCATGGTCCAGAAGATGCATCAGATCTTTTCTGCTTGATTGACTCTTTATACCTTAGATTGTTGAGAGAGACAGAGAGAGAGAGAGAGAGAGAGAGAGAGATAGAGACAGAGAGAGAGAGGGAGAGAGAGAGAGACAGAGAGAGAGAGAGAGAGAGAGAGAGAGAGAGACAGAGAGAGAGAGAGAGAGAGAGAGAGAGAGAGAGACAGACAGAGAGACAGAGAGAGAGAGAGAGAGAGAGAGAGACACAGAGAGAGAGAGAGAGAGATTGCGTAAAGAAGCTCCAGAAGATCTCAGGGCTAAAATTATCAGCCTGCCACCTTGTCTGCTCTGAGCTGTCCAGGCCGCTGGACGGTCTGCTCTGTAATCGTGCCTGGGAAGGCTGTTGTGGATTCATTCGTCCGAGCAGCTGAGCTCTCCTCACCTGAGGTTACCGTCATGGCGCTCGTGCAGCTGTGTGAACCTGAGAGGGGGATCAGCAGGACGTCCTGCAGTCACTACAAAACGGTGAGCGGTGGGCTGCAGGAGGGTGCGTGTGGGGATCTGAGGCCAAACTGCAAACAGGCTTAAAGTAGAGCTTGGAGGAACGCCACAGCGCTCTGCTCTGTTTAGATTCGGCGAGCAGGTGAGTGACAGAGCCTGTTCAGCAAGTCCCGGACAGGTAGACTGCTTTCATTAGTATCAGGTATTATTCGGGGTGGGGGGTGGGGGGGGGGTGGTCTTGACCTGAGGGCGTTTCTGTGGAGTTTAAGTAGCTAGAAATAATGAATTATTCTGGTGCCTCCTTACCACCGTAAAGCCATAACATTAAAACCTAATATGTTGTAGGTCCCACTCGTGCCACTAAAACAGTTCCTGTCTGAAGCTGTCCTGTGGGGTCTTCTTAGCAGATTTTGTAAGTCCTGTAAGTTGAGAGGTGCATTAACAAGCCGTGGGAGCCCATGTCGCTTGTTCAGTGGTTGTCCTTCCTTGAAGCACTTTTGGTAGGTACTGACCACTGCATACCAGGAACTACCCACAAGACCCTGCCTGATGTTCTGGAGATGTTCTGACCCAGTCAGTGTCTAGAACATCACAGTTTGGTTTGAAGTGCTTTAGCACCTTCATCACCTTCAAGAACTGACCCCTAATAGAAATTGCTCCCTAATAGATCCACCCCTGGACAGGAGCCCCTGGACCCAGATCACTTTACCTTCTGATTGGTGCAGCTGGTTAGAGTTAAGGTTAGGACTCGGTTCTTTTCGGAGAAGAAGGAGAACCCTCCTGAAGGCTCTCTGGTGTGTACAGTCCTGAATGTTGCTCCCGCCGGATTGTTCATGGACGCTGCGTTTGGTTCGTAACACCTGATGAACTGAGGAGTGTTCCGGTTCGTTAAGGAGCTGGAAAGTCTCAAAGCTCTGCGTTTAAAGACCAGTGTGTGTGTGTGTGTGTGTGTGTGTGTGTGCGTGGCGTGAGTGTGATGCTGGTTTCGCGAGCACTTAAAGGACTCAGAATAACAGCTCTAATTTAACGGTTTGCCTCGTTGCTTCACAGTGATCGCATCTCTCATCGCAGTGCTGACCGCTGTTCTTCCAGCTGACCTCTCAGTCACCTCAGCGCATTTTCTAATGTAATTACCTTTAAGTGGGCTGTTATTTTAAGCTGGTGGTAGAGAGCGTGAGTGTGTGTGAGAGTGTGTGTGTGTGTTTGGTAATGGAGTTTGAAGGCCTCTGGGAAACGCTGTGTGTGTAAGGCTGGCTGTGTTAGGCCTGTAATTATGGACGGACGGGGCTTTTGAGGAAATTCCTCTAAGGTTGCTTTAAAGCTCAGGTAATGAGGTGAGATGAAAGCAGAAGCAGCAGCTGATGGAGAACTGCTGACAGCTCACTGCAACACACACACACACACACACACACACACACACTGACTCACGAGTGTGTGTGTGTAAACACTTAAATTCTGTGCAAACACCTGCTTAGCTTCTCTACAGCGCTGTGTGTGTGTGTGTGTGTGTGTGATGGTATATCGTGACAAAGGGGCCTAAAGGCTGAACTTCAAACAGTTAGACTCTATTCTGATCACACAGTCATCAGCAGAAAGCCCCGCCCACCGGAGAGAACACAAATAACACTAGTGTGACACGCTAAGGCTGAGAGGCTGAGCATGCTGGGTAAATGAGTCAGAGGGACGAAGCGTGGTGTCCCTTTAGTGCCAGACGTTCACTACCCTCAAAACACCACATGATGTGTGTGAATGTATGTGTGTGTGTGTGTGTGTGTGTGTTGGGGGGGGGGGGGGGGGGGGCGAGGGAGGACAATAATAGAAATATTGTGACATGCTTCTGCAGAAAACACACACACACTCACACACTCACACACACACTCACACACTCACACACACACACACACACTCTCACACACTCACACACACAGTCTACTTGGTAGTGTCAGTGACTTTCTAAAAGTGACACAAACAACAGTCCAGTGGGATCTGGGTGTAGGGAGTTAGGGTGTAGTGAGTTAGGGTGTAGTGAGTTAGGGTGTAGGGAGTTAGGGTGTAGTGAGTTAGGGTGTAGTGATAGGGTGTAGGGAGTTAGGGTGTAGTGAGTTAGGGTGTAGTGAGTTAGGGTGTAGGGAGTTAGGGTGTAGTGAGTTAGGGTGTAGTGATCTCTCTTGCTCCCTCTCTCACTGATTACACTGCTCTCCTCTTCAACTCTCAGAACCACTATTTTAAGTAGTGTGTGTGTGTGTGTGTGTGTGTGTGTGTGTGTGTGTGTGCACCTGTTGGTTCCCATCATTATAAACTCCTGAGTCATTCCCCTCAGCTTTGTTCTCCCTAACAACAGACTGAACAGCACGCCGGGTCAGAGCATTAGTGTGTGTGTGTGTGTGTGTGTGTGTGTTTGAGTGTGTGTGTGTGTGTGTGTGTGTGTGTTTGAGTGTGTGTGTGTGTGTTTGAGTGTGTGTGTGTGTGTGTGTGTGTGTGTTTGAGTGTGTGTGTGTGTGTGTGTGTGTGTGTGTGTGTGTGTGGTGGGGGTGCAGATAAACTATGTGAGGGAAGGTCTGAAGGAAAGGGTTAATGATGTGCCGCTGTTCTGTTTACAGCAGGAGCTTTCAGACTCTACAGAAACGCAATAAATTGATTTATTATTGATTTATTTATTAATATTTAATTTTTGTTCATTATTTGTATTTTTATAGTAAACATTTACAACCACAGACCTATGCAACACAACATTCTTCATAACTTTGTATATAATTGTCTGTAGAACCACAGCTATAGAGGGGGAGTCCAGCTGAGTGTTATAACACGTGTATAATAGTGCCAGGTTCTAAGTGCAGCCCAGTTTGGCCAAACGGCCAAGTGTAATCACAGGTAAAGTGGAAGAAATGCAGTTGCAGATTTGTGCTCAATCACTGCAGGATGCTTGGGACGTTTGGGACATTTGGACGTTTGGGACATTTGCGATATTTGGGCGTTTGGGATATTTGGGCGTTCGGGATATTTGGGCGTTTGGGACGTTTGGGGTGTTTGAAACATTCGGGACGTTCGGGACATTTGGGACACTTGGGCGTTTGGGACGTTTGGGGTGTTTGGGGACGTTTGGGACGTTCGGGGACGTTTGGGGTGTTTGGGGTGTTTGAGACACTCTGGACGTTTGGGACGTTCGGGGACATTTGGGGACGTTCGGGGACGTTTGGGGTGTTTGGGGTGTTTGAGACATTCTGGACGTTTGGGATGTTCGGGGACGTTTGGGGTGTTTGGGATGTTTGGGACATTTGGGCGTTTGGGTCGTTTGGGACGGGGTGAACGCAGCTCTGTAGTTAGTAATTCAGGCTGCAGTTCAGAGCTGGTTCTGTCCTGAGCTGAATGAGGGTCTGTAATGAGATGCTGAACGTTTCACAGCTTTAAACCATTCAGCACCCCCCCCCCCACACACACACACACACACACACACACACACACACAGTTAGAGAGAGAGAGAGTGGGCGAGAGAGGGAGGGAGGAGGGAAGCCCTCAGTGTTCCAGTCTGAATGGGGGGCCGTCCCACAGCTAACAAAAGCTCCTAAAGCTCTGAGGCTCTGGGAGCTGGGCTCAGCGTTCTGCTTCACTGCCGGACTAAACTGCAGCCGTTTCTGCTGTTTCTGCTGTTTCTGCTCTGAACCGGCTTTTAGCTGCTTTTACTCCCCGAAGAGGATCTAAACTCTGACCGGATGGATTACTGACCCTCTCTCTCTCTCTCTCTCTGCGGTCAGATCTACACAGACTGGGCGAATCACTACTTGGCGAAATCAGGACACAAGCGGCTGATTAAGGACCTGCAGCAGGATGTCAGTGACGGAGTCCTGCTGGCGGAGATCATCCAGGTCGTAGGTAAGAAAGTCGGGTCTGCTGTTTTTTAGTTTAATGAGATGAACAGCACTGAGCACCTCACTGTAATCCACTCTGTCTGAACAGCCTGGAGTTCTGTTCCTCATTCTAATAACCTATCTAGAACCTTAATTCCTCTGCATTGGTTTCCCTGTAGTGTCTGATTAATCTAATCTAATCTAAAGAAGATCTTTAACATTCTTAAAGAACTATTTCAACATTCAACATGGTTCTTTGACTGTCACGGTTCTATATGGAACTATCGTTACTAAAGAACCCTTTCAAGAACCCCCTTTTTAGAGATGTACACTAAAGTACCGGGGAGGAGTTGTCATAACAACAGTGGGACCCTTTTCTGGCGATAGATAGAACCCTTTAGCCAAGCAAAGAACCATTTAAGATCTGGGAGGAGATCAACAGCTAGTCACAGAGTTATTATTACCCTCATCATGTGACTGTTATTACACGTTATTGTTATAGCTATTACACTCGTCATGTGACGGCCAGCTGGCTCACTGTGGATATTGATCGTGCTGTGGACGGTATCCTGATCAGTTCTATCAGGAATGCTGTTCTGTGGTTGGAGGTGTGTGTTAGTCATCTATTCTTAGTCCACACCCTCTTATCAGCTGTTACACACCCATACCCCTCCGTCCACTACTCCCGCTGACCATGCTGAGAATCTGCCCCCACCCCGTGTCTGCCCCCTCCTGTCCTGTTGCCCCACTGCCCTCCTGCCCTCCTGCCCTCCTGCCTGCTGCCCTGCTGCCCTGCTGCCCTGCTACCCTCCTGCCCCACTGCAGTATTCTGAACATTTAATAACAATGTCCCCTGATAGGATAATTACTTATTAAAGTAAGCTAAATACATTAGCAATGTAGGCTAAAAGGCACACACACACACACACACAGACACACACACACACACAGTGGTGTTATCTGATAGCTCCCTCTCAGCAGCATCAATGGGGCCACTTTGCTTCTTTTAGAGACAAGAGGGAATATCACACCGGACAAGTGCAGCTGAAACCTGACCTCACACACACACACACACACACACACACACACACTTGCTCAGCTTTGAGGGCATTCTGAGAGGCTCGGCGTTATATCGATGTGATGCAGCATTGGCTTTGCTTGTATTGTGCGGCGGCTCCTCTTGCAGTGTACTTGGTATAGTGGGCCCTGCGACAGAGCTCTGCCGTGGGACCCATGGTGTTTGTGGTGCAGGAGTCTCAGGCTGTTAGATTATGTGTTATTGAGAGTGTGAACAGCCTTTTGTGTGTGTGTGTGTGTCTGTGTGTGTATTTACTCACACAGTCTCACCATGCTTACTCAGCTGGCCTGTTATCCATTCCTCACCCCCCTTCTCCTGCATTGTAGGTGGTATATTGGGCCCTATGATGAAGCTCCACCATAGGGCCCATGAGACCTCTGGTGCAGGAACTTTTGGCTGGGAGTGTGAACAGCCTCCTGTCAGTGAATTCAGATAGGTTTTTAAGTTGTCATGGTTCTGTATAGAACTACTAAAGAACCCATCAAGAACCTCATTTTCCGCCTCTGCCTTAAAACTGTCTAGCAACCACCTGGGACACCATAGCAACTTCTTAGCAACAGTACAGCATCCACTTGGAACAATACAGCAACCTTATAGCAGCTGTACATTAACCACGTGCAACCGCATAACACAAACAATAGCAACCAATTAGCAATAGCATAGCAACTGCCTAGCAATTGCATAGCAACCACTTGTGACATCATAGCATCTGATTTGCAACATGACAACAAACACTTGCAGCATCATAGCAACTGCATAGCAACCATGTAGGATACCATAGCAACCAATTAGGAACACCATAAAGACCACTTAGAACAGCATTGCCACTGCCAAGCAACCACTAGGGGTAACCATAGCAGCTATGGTTAGCAGCTAATTAGCAACAACAACAACAATAATAACAACAACAACAATAATAAAAACAATAATTCTCCATCAGATTCAGGCCATGGTCAGTTCTCTCCTCTTCTGCACCCTGATGGGAAGGAGTGTAAGTTTGAAACCTGCACTTTCCTTTTTTCTTTCAGCCAATGAGAAGATTGAGGACATCAATGGCTGTCCGAAGAGCCGCTCTCAGATGGTGAGTTCTGTTCTGGGGTTTTCTCTTTACGGTTCCCGGGTGCTAACTTTATTACTCCTCCAACGTTTTAGCGGCACTTTGAGTGAGTTCACTACAAGCCAGCTGTTTTCATCCTGACAATAAAACTTACACACTCCTGACTGCAGTGACCTACAGAGACCTTAAAGGGGAAGTCCTTCTTTTTCATTTCTTTAATTTCTCTCTGTGTCTCAGAGTGAGAGCTGAGCTCAGTCAGAGGGGGGGTTTTGGGGGTTCTGTGTGAATCTGAGCTTCACTGTAGAGAAACTGACCCACTCTGATCTCTGTACAGTGGAGGTGAATGAAAGCAGGTGTCAGTCGCCATGACTACAACACAGATACAGCCCATAATTTATCTCCTACCCAAACCCACCAGTGCAGCTACACGAGTCTTCTGAGTTTTATATGGAGTGATGATGATGATGATGATGATGATGATGGTAAAATAGTGAATAGAGAATCTCCACTAATCCAGGTCTCTTTAGGGACTACTTTCTGTAGCTGCACTACACCCTGCAGCATGTATCCCTCCACCATTTTAATGATCTGGTTCTAAAAGCAGGTTCTAGAGCCGAGCTCTTCTCAGAACTCTGGTAGAACCGTGTCTCAGGCATCAGGCAGCGTCTTCATCACCATTAGGTGAAGAACTTTCTGTGAGGAGCTTTTATTAGAGCTTCAGACGTCTGCTTCCCTTCACCTCCACTGTAGAACAGCTCTGACTGGGGGAGCTTATCTAGAACCTCCACTGTAGAACTCCAGCTCTGACTGGGGGAGCTTATCTAGAACCTCCACTGTAGAACAGCTCTGACTGGGGGAGCTTATCTAGAACCCAGCGTTTCACACCAAACCCCCCAAAGACTCTCTTCATCTTAGCTGTTTGATTGTGAATGTATGAATCAGTTCTTCTTCAGTGTTCCTTCATGTTTCTTGTGGTTTGTTCTGAAACATCTGCAGAACCGTTTTAGCGGACGGGTTTAGGTTTGGAATGGAGCCAGACCTGCCTAGCCAGATTATTACAGACAGGATGGAGAAACGACTCTATTTTAGCCAAACCCAGAGCTCACAAAGAGGTTAGAGGTTAAGTGTCACTGGTAATGTGAGAACTAGTGGCTAGCAGCTGTGGTCAGTCGGCCAGTCTGGATTACAGGGGTCTGATTGGGGGATATTGCTGTGATGAGGGGTTTCGGGATTCGCGGGGGGATCTGAAGCAGCGCTGTGTTTGTGTGTTTTGTTTGCGAAGGCCTCTTTGGGTTTTTTTGGCTCGGTGGTGGTGAGTTAAGGCTCTGCAGATGGACGAGAGTTTATGTGCTACGATTCTGACCAGTTACCCGCTCCAGGCCCCGCCCACTAATGTAACCCGGTTTGACAAGCTTTACAGAATAGCATTCACCCTAATGACAGACTGCAGCTCCACCTCAGTGGACATCGGTCTGGGTTATGGACAGGCTCTAAAACACGTCCCTCTCTCCACCTACCAGTTAGCTCTGTCCCTCCAGCTGTTACTGATCCCCCCCATCCAAACCCCCCCGGCTCAGTAATGGAGTGCACACTGCTGTGTGTTGGCCTGTCATTATGCCAGTCTCCTACACCTCTCACGCACACTCTCACATGTTCCATACTATGACCTTGTAGTCATAGTGTGTGTGTGTGTGTGTGTGAGTGTATGCACAGACGCGGTCATTGAAGCAGCACTGGCAGCAGGTGCACACACTGCCATTATGCTAATTTTGACTGTTAGCTAAAATTGCTCTTGTTACTGAAAAAGCTCCAATAACCATGAACACACACACACACACACACTAATGCTTTTGTGCTTCCACTCACTGGCCACTTTATTAGAAACACCTACCTTGTGCTTCCACTCACTGGCCACTTTATTAGAAACCCCGATTTTCTGCTTCCACTCACTGGCCACTTTATTGGAAACCCCGATTTTCTGCTTCCACTCACTGGCCACTTTATTGGAAACCCCTATTTTCTGCTTCCACTAACTGGCCACTTTATTAGAAACCCCTATTTTCTGCTTCCACTCACTGGCCACTTTATTAGAAACCCCTATTTTCTGCTTCCACTCACTGGCCACTTTATTAGAAACCCCTATTTTCTGCTTCCACTCACTGGCCACTTTATTAGAAACCCCTATTTTCTGCTTCCACTCACTGGCCACTTTATTAGAAACCCCTATTTTCTGCTTCCACTCACTGGCCGTGTTTGTTAACAGACAGTCTCTAAATATACTCCAGTGAGGTCGAGCTACAGGAGAGGTGTTTCTAATAAAGTGGCCAGCATTTCATTCCTGTCACGTCATCTTTCTCTCCCGCTGACCCGTCTGTCTGACCGCTGCTCTCTCTGTCTAGAAGAGTTCGATCTAGAACCTGGCCCTCGTCTCCTTTAAAGTGGCAGTTCAGCAGGCCGTAGACAGCAGGTCTTTGGGATGAGGGGGGCTTGTCGTTTTGAGCCCCACTGGCACAGACCCCCTCTCAGACGGGCTGTGTGTGACAGGGCTGTTGACACAGGAGTGTTAAAAACACACAGGAAATCTCTTCCACTCGGTGTGGCTGTGTGTGTGACTGTGTGTGTGTGTGTGTGTGTGTGTGTGTGACTGTGTGTGTGTGTGTGTGTGGCTGTGTGTGTGTGTGTGTGTGTGTGTGTGTGTGTGTGACTGTGTGTGTGTGTGTGTGTGACTGTGTGTGTGTGTGTGTGTGTGTGTGTGTGTGTGTGTGTGTGTGGCTGTGTGTGTCTGTGGGTGGCTGTGTGTGTGAGTGTGTGGACAGACACACAGGTGCCAGTGCACACTTGTACATTAGCATTAGAGCTCCTGATTTACGGATGGAGATCCGGGTTCTGCTGCTTCTCTGTTAACTCCTGTAGCTTTAAGAAGTAGACAGTACTGTACTGCGTGTTCTCACCTTCCCTCCACACGCTAAGTAAAAAGGTTCTACATAGTACTAAGAAAGGGGTTCTATGACTTGTTAATGGTATTGGAACCTTTTTTGGAGGTATTTTTAATATCCAAATGGTTCTTTGAGTTGTCATGGTTCTATGTAGAACCCTTAAAGCACCCTGTTTTAAGAGTGCAGTAAACTGATTAGTTGTGGCTGCAAACTTGGGCTTCTGTGAGATCCTGCTGGTGCGGAGATCTCTCCACCGACCCCCTAGTGGTGGTAGAGTGGAACTGTACTGGCTAAAGTGTGTTTACTGGTTTACTATGATCAGCAACAGTGTGCTCTAGCCACCGAGCCCCCGCTGACCCGTTTCTACACTATATGGACAAAAGTATTGGGACAGCTGCTCATTCATTGTGTCTTCTGAAATCAAGGGTATTAAAAAGAGCTGATCCTGCTTCTGTTAGAGTAACTGTCTCTACTGTCCAGAGAAGAAGACGTTCTAATAGATTCTGGAGGAGGAGCATTGCTGTGAGGATTTGATTGCATTCAGCAACAAAAGCGTTAGTGAGGTCAGGATGTTGTATGGTGATGATCACCACCTCACCTCATCATCCCCAACTCCTCCCAAAAGTACTGGATGGAGCTCCTCCACCATCACTCCAGAGAACACAGTTCTTCCACTGCTCCACAGCTCCTCAATGCTGGGGGGCTTTATACCCCTCTAGCCCACGCCTGGCATTAGGCAGCATGGAGCCAATAGGGTCATGATGATCTGATCCAGAGAGTCCTATTCTATTGGCAGTACTTCTCTACACTAAGCTGTGTGTGTGTGTGCATTTGCACACCTGTGTCAGAAATGGGTGCAGCTTAGGTTGCTGGACATTTGGACATATAGTGTACTCCACCTATACGTCCCAGTTCAGAATAACCAGAATCAGGGCGGCTGCTCAGGTACGGTACGGGTCACTGGGTAGTGGAAATCTTGTCTAATCAAGGCATCGGGGCTTAAAGGCATGCCCAGATCACTCAAAGCTCTGAGTGTGAACACACCCCCAGCTCTGGGGTTAACCTGAGGTCATGGTAGTTTATCAGCTGGGCTGTGAGTTCAGCCCAAACAGCAGCAGGATAACCATCTTCCAGAGCCAGTCCGCAATCCTGGCCCAATCTGACTGTCATCTAGATCCTGTGAGGAATGCAGGCTGCAGTGTCCTACTTACAGGTACCTCTCAGAGCAGTGAGGGTGGGAGGCGCTGCGGGTGGGTGGATTGGGGTCATTTCAGGTGGTTGAGTAGGTTAAGTGGGGGTCTGAGTGTGTGTGTGTGTGTGTGTGTTTTGATGTAATGAGGAGGAACAGTCTACAGTGAAAGGTGCTGTCAGTGGAACATTACAGGTGTGTGTGATAGATCTGCAGTGTGTGTGGGGGTGAGGGCAGCATGTGTTGTGTAATGAACTGTAGTATACTGGTCAGCCAGCACCAGGCCAGTCCAAACCAGTATGTTTTGTGTTGTGAACACTGGCGTGCTGGTCAGCCAGCGTGAGAGTGATAGACGAGGCAGGGATGTCCATTTACGGAGCTCCACCTCAGTGACAGAGCGGCACAAACACAGGATTAAACCTGCAGGACGTTTGACTGGATCCCCCTCGGTCCAGACCCGCAGCAGCTGAAGCCAGTATCTCCACGTTTAGTTGGGGATGTTAGATATGAATAAAGATCTGTATTAATGCTCTACAGCAGATCACTGCTTTAATAATTCATATGTAATAAGGGTGATCTGTGCGGTGCAGGCCTGCGTGGCGGCGGCTCTCTCAGACCTGCTTTTATTTAGAAGAGCTATTTTTACTCTGAGCTGACGGGCAGGGGGCTCTTAAAGGGACACTGGAATCTGGTCTGGATTCCAGCCTATAATTCAACTCTGTGACCCCCACATGGTACCAGCTGTCACTCAGCAGCAACTGGCCAGGGTGTGTGTGTGTGTGTGTGTGTGTGTGTGTGTGTGTGAGATCAGTGAGGCAGGTATTTCACTGTATACAGGTTAAGTCCACTGACAAAATCCTCTGCATTATTAAACAGTTTAAAAATAGTTAAAAAGAAACAGTGGTGTGTTTGGTGTGAAACGCTGGGTTCTAGATAAGCTCCCCCAGTCAGAGCTGGAGTTCTACAGTGGAGGTTCTAGATAACCTCCCCAGTCAGAGCTGTGGTTCTAGAGTGGAGGTTCTAGATAAGCTCCCCAGTCAGAGCTGGAGTTCTACAGTGGAGGTTCTAGATAACCTTCCCCAGTCAGAGCTGGAGTTCTACAGTGGAGGTTCTAGATAAGCTCCCCCAGTCAGAGCTGTGGTTCTACAGTGGAGGTTCTAGATAAGCTCCCCCCAGTCAGAGCTGTGGTTCTACAGTGGAGGTTCTAGATAAGCTCCCCCCAGTCAGAGCTGTGGTTCTACAATGGAGGTGAAGGGAAGCAGACGTCTGAAGCTCTACTAAAAGCTCCTCACAGAAAGTTCTTCACCTAATGGTGATGAAGACGCTGCCTGATGCCTGAGACACGGTTCTACCAGAGTTCTGAGAAGAGCTCGGCTCTAGAACCTGCTTTTAAAATCAGATCATTAAAATGGTGGAGGGATACATGCTGCAGGGTGTAGTGCAGCTACAGAAAGTAGTCCCTAAAGAGAACTGCATTAGTTCAGATTCTCTATTCACTATTTTACCTTCATCATCTTCATCATCATCATCATCATCATTCTGCACTGTAGCTGCACTGGTGGGTTTGGATAGGTGATCAATTATGGGCTGTATCTGTGGTGTAGTCATGGCAACTGACGCCTGGTTCCATTCACCACCATTCAGTGGGTCAGTTTCTCTACAGTGAAGCTCAGTTTCACACTGAACCCCCCTCCCCTCCCCCACCCCTGATGCAGCGCAGCTCACACACTGAGATATAGATATAGAGAATTTTAGAAAGTCAGTGAAGTTCCCCTCAGTTGTTGTGTTGGACAGTTTCTGCTCAACAGGATCTGCTGAAGGTTTGGGGACGCCTCACTCACTGTTCTTGCTGTTGCTGCTCTTTAGGATGAGGATGAGAGGTGCAGTGATGATGAAGCTGCTGCCAGAAATCCTGAATAACATATTTTTATTTTTAAATACCTGGTAATCACACTCAGTGTCCCCATGTGACCTTTCGATGGGCAGTGTGTGTGTGTGTGTGTTGTCTGATATTACTCATTGTTTACTCTGTAAAGCCGTTGGTGCTCTGATTAAACCTCTGATGATGTCATACAGCTTCAGCTGGGTTTGCACTGAAGGCGTGCTCCAGGACCTAGGCACTTTATTCAGGGCCGTTTTTGAGGGCGGCTCCATGGCCGGGTCAGACGCTTCCCTGACCGATGCAGTGCAGTCGCTGTGTTCAACATCACAACCTTATCTGACTCAGCTGTGAGCTCCACTGCGTACACCACTGAGCCAGAACATTAAGATCCCTCCCAGATGAAGGTATGAGAGCTGCATGTGAGGGTCTGGCTTCTCTGTTAGATGGTACCTGAACAGTGGGTCACCGTGTTGGATGTGGAGAAATGGGCAGGGTGAAGACCTGCTGTTGTATTAGGCTGCTGGTCATAATGTTTTGGCACAGTTTGTATGGAATTGCAAAGTCCATACTTTTGAACAGTTCTGTATGTTCCACACATGATTGCTCTTAGCCAATCAGGTTCCTTCTTTACCTGCCTGGTCAGTGCTGACGCCTGGTCAGTGCTGACGCCGGGACAGCATATCCTAGCAACAGGGCAGTTGAAACGCCCTTAATGTTTGAGAGGGTTTGCATGCTGCTTTGACTGAGCAATACAAGCAACTTATCAGTTGTCACACACACACTCTCTCTTACACACACACACACACACACACACACACACACACACACTCTTACCCACACACACTCACACATACAGACAGATGCTGCTTTACACACCACAGGGTAGACTCAGGGCTACAGGTAACACAGCTCACTCTCAGCCTTCGTTAGTGTTCTTCATTTAATTCAGGTGACTGCTGTTAACACCCCCCCCTCTCTCCCTCCACCCCCCCCCCCCCTGTCTCTCTGCAGATTGAGAACATTGATACCTGTCTGGCGTTTCTGGCAGCTAAAGGTGTGAACACACAGGGCCTGTCTGCTGAAGGTAGGTGACCGAAGCTCATCAGCGCTCTCTCTAATCACGGCTTCCCGCGCTGTCATTCCATTGAGAAACAAAACACTGCTATATATGTTGTTGTAAGTATGTGGACGGCTGCTGTGTTCAGGAGGATTAGCCATTATTCTGGAGAACACAGTTCTTCCACAGCTCAACACTGGGGGGCTTTATACCCCTCTAGCCCACGCTCTGGGAGGGTGAAGCACTCTAATCTTCCTCTGAGACGTCTTCTCCACCTGCCGCTAACTCAACACCACTGGAGCTCAACACGCTTGGAGGAGAACCCTAAATGCTAATAAAATGATGAGGACAGGGAGGATTGCCCCCCCCCCCCCCCCACTCAGAGCGTGGGCGGTTATGCTCTCTGGGACTCTTGGTCACTGATGGGGGCTGTGGAATCACCTGGGATCAAACCTGCAACCATGACAGAGCGCGCACTTAGACAGCTGCTCCACTCAGGAGTTCCTTTAATGGAGTAGCAGCCTGTTCACACTCTACTCACACTGCTCTCTCTCTCTCTCTCTCTCTCTCTCTCTCTCTCTGCAGAGATCAGGAATGGTAATCTGAAGGCGATTCTGGGGCTTTTCTTCAGTTTGTCGCGCTACAAACAGCAGCAACAGCAGCAGAGGCAGCAGCCTACGACACACACACACCACACACACTCACACAGCACTCACAGCAGCACAAACTCCACCCCCTCGCATGGGACGCACACACACCGAGCGCAGGCAGAGATGCAGTCCAGGTAATGTCCCAATACTTTTGGTTTATGTACAGTGAGTGAATGGGTCCTGTAGCCTCTTTACTGCGATGTGTGTTCTCTGTAGATGTGACAGCTCCAGCCTACAGTCACCTGCTCACCTGTTCACCTGTTCAACTGCTCACCTGCTCCACTAGAGGCATTTTCATTCAGTCTACAGCAGTTTAGCCCCACCCATTCAGATCTAACTGGTGACTGGAGCTGTACTAGTTTTCCTCCTGGGAATGACTCTACTGTTCTCCTTCATTCATATTCATATTCTCTCTCTCTCTCTCTCTCTCTCTCTCTCTCTCTCTCTCTCTCTCTTTGTTCCATTGTCTCTCTACCTTCTTTTAATGCAGGGGTGCCTCTGAGAGCAAACTTCTCAAGTTTTCCATTGGTCAGAAAAAGTCGTCTAGGTTAGCTCTCTCCCTCAGTCTCTCTCGCTCTCTCTCTTTCTCACTCACTCCCCTGCTTTTCTCACCTTCAGCCTGACCTTCCTCATCCTCCTCTTCCTCAGCCACCCTCTGCATGCTGTGTGAAAGGGCAATTCCACCCCAAAATGTAAAGCGCCTGCTTTTCCTGAACTGATTGAAGTGATAAGCTTAAGATTGGCGGTGTGTGTGCTGGGGTGTGTGTTTGCTGGTGTGTGTATGTGTGTACCAGTGTGTGTGTGTGTGTGAGTGCACTAGGGGTGAATGATATGAAAATGTACATTTTGGGTGGAATTCTTCTTTAAAGCGATAGTTTGGTAAACCCCCCTCCCCTTACGGCACTGCGGCGGGTCAGCCAGGCCGGGTTCGGGGCTCACTCACCTCTGCTCTGGAGCTGCGAGGCTAATGTAGCTAACATGACTGGGCTGATCCCCAGCACTGGATTTCTGACTGAACTCTCGCTCTAAAGGAGGCGGATTTGTGTTTTGGGTCCTCATGATCAGCCTCAGCCCTCACCCACCTGTGTGTGTGTGTGTGTGTGGTTCCCTGCTTCAGTGTGATTTACTGATTAATTATTAATGATGTGTGTGTTCTGGGTGCTGGGTCCTCTCTGTCGTTCCACTGAAGGCCTACAGAATGACTGAAAGGGTAGTTCAGTTAAAAATGCTAATGTGGCTAACAGTGAATGAAAGCAAATAGCCACCAGTTAGCATTTCAGAAATGAGATTGTACTAACTGGTAGCTGCTGGCTTGTTTTCATAGACAGCCACATTAGCACAGTGCTAACTTTAGAGTTTTAGAGAAAGTAAATATAATCAACATTCAAGATGTAAAGAATAAAGGGATGTGTTTATTTTGTCGGGTAAACATTTAATTACTGTCATTCATCCATGTTTTACTGTTTAAATGAGCCCCTGCTCTCCTTCAGAAACCTACAGTTATATTCAGTTATGTCACACCCTCTAGTGGTGATCAAGTGTATCTACACTAGCATATTTCCTCATATCTGAGAGTGAGAGCTGAGCTCAGTCAGAGGGGGGGTTTTGGGGGTTCTGTGTGAATCTGAGCTTCACTGTAGAGAAACTGACCCACTCTGATCTCTGTACAGTGGAGGTGAATGGAAGCAGGCGTCGGTCGCCATGACTACAACACAGATACAGCCCATAATTTATCTCCTACCCAAACCCACCAGTGCAGCTACACAAGTCTTCTGAGTTTTATATGGAATGAAGATGATGATGATGATGATGATGATGATGATGATGATGATGAAGGTAAAATAGTGAATAGAGAATCTCCACTAAAGCAGTTCTCTTTAGGGACTACTTTCTGTAGCTGCACTACACCCTGCAGCATGTATCCCTCCACCATTTTAATGATCTGATTTTAAAAGCAGGTTCTAGAGCCGAACTCTTCTCAGAACTCTGGTAGAACCGTGTCTCAGGCATCAGGCAGCGTCTTCATCACCATTAGGTGAAGAACTTTCTGTGAGGAGCTTTTATTAGAGCTTCAGACGTCTGCTTCCCTTCTCCTCCACTGTAGAACTCCAGCTCTGACTGGGGGAGCTTATCTAGAACCTCCACTGTAGAACTCCAGCTCTGACTGGGGGGAGCTTATCTAGAACCTCCACTGTAGAACTCCAGCTCTGACTGGGGGAGCTTATCTAGAACCTCCACTGTAGAACAGCTCTGACTGGGGGAGGTTATCTAGAACCCAGTGTTTCACACCAACCCACAGGTAGGTATATAGGTAGGTGTGTAAAGTGCAGGTCAGTATGACTGCAGGGTTACTCAGCTCTAAGGATGGTGACTCTCGCGCCTGTGACGTGGAGATTACACTGTTTGTTAGCTCGTTAGCTTGTTAGCTCTCTTACTTTACTTCACATTCTCATTGATCTTTTATTGATTACTTATATCAGCTAAACTTACCAATCAGCTTTACTTCAGCCGCGCACCAGTAATATTCAGTTCTGTGAAATCTGCTCAGCTCAAGCGCCCCCTACTGCCCACAGCTAACCCTTCATCCTGTAGACTGGGTTAAGAGTCTGCAGCCTGCATGTGGAGTAAACACACAGGCTAGAATTAGCTTCTCACGCAAGTTGTGATTAGCTGTGTGAGCAGTGGTGTGTGTGTGCCGTGTGTGTGTTTAAAGGTGTGTGTTTACGCCTGTGTGAGAGAACACAATGTTTACTGGACCCTGAATTATCAGGAAAAATCCAATTTTGCTAATGTGGAGCCGGTCAGAACCACCAAAACCACCATCTCCAAAATAACCCCACTGAGAAGAACTGGCCTCTCTCTCTTTCTCTCTCTCTCTCTCAGACTGCCTGGCCCTACAGCCCGTGTGTGTGTTACGGGCAGTGAGGGGTCTCCCCGGGGGTCTGTCAGTTCAGCAGGAAACCGGCGGAGTCAGGCCTTCAGCGGTGAGAAAAACAGTAAAGCTGCAGCTCCACAGCCCAAAGGTACCTGTCTGTCTGTCTGTCTGTATATCTGTCTGTCTGTCTGTCTGTCTGTATATCTGTCTGTCTGTCTGTCTGTCTGTATATCTGTCTGTCTGTCTGTATATCTGTCTGTCTGTATATCTGTATATCTGTCTGTCTGTCTGTATATCTGTCTGTCTGTCTGTATATCTGTCTCTGTCTATCTGTCTGTCTTTCTGTATATCTGTCTGTCTGTCTGTCTGTATATCTGTCTGTCTGTCTGTATATCTGTCTGTCTGTATATCTGTATATCTGTCTGTCTGTCTGCATATCTGTCTGTCTGTATATCTGTCTGTCTGTCTGTATATCTGTCTGTCTGTCTATCTGTCTGTCTTTCTGTATATCTGTCTGTCTGTCTGTCTGTCTGTATATCTGTCTGTCTGTATATCTGTCTGTCTGTCTGTATATCTGTATATCTGTCTGTCTGTCTGTCTGTGTTCGAAAATAAGATTATAGGTGAATTTTTGCTTTGAAGTTTAGGGCGTGTGTATGATCGCTCAACCGTGCGCCTCCCACAGTAATAGAACAGCCATTAAAGTGACTGAAACACTGAATCGTTTGGCAAAGATTCGTTTCCTAATGAATCAAAATGAAACCGAATCATTTAGACTGAGCTGAAGTCTGTTCTGCTGCCGGTCATCAGAGCACTGAGGGCTGTGTGTGTGTGTGTGTGTGTGTGTGTGTGTGTTGGGGAAGGGTTTGGGGGGTTGGGGGTGGTGTGAGAAAGTTTTTTTACAGTTGCTCCAATTAGTGCATTACTGAGTGTAGAGAGAGAGAGAGACAGAGGGAGAGAGAGAGAGAGAGAGACAGAGGGAGAGAGAGAGAGAGAGAGACAGAGGGAGAGAGAGAGAGAGAGAGAGAGACAGAGGGAGAGAGAGAGAGAGAGAGAGAGAGAGGAGACAGAGAGAGAGAGACAGAGAGAGACACAGAGAGAGAGACACAGAGAGAGAGACAGAGAGACAGAGGGAGAGAGAGAGAGAGAGAGAGACAGAGAGACAGAGGGAGAGAGAGAGAGACAGAGAGAGAGAGAGAGAGAGAGAGACAGAGAGAGACACAGAGAGAGAGACACAGAGAGAGAGAGACAGAGAGACAGAGAGACAGAGGGAGAGAGAGAGAGACAGAGAGAGAGAGAGAGAGAGAGAGAGAGAGAGAGAGACAGAGAGAGAGAGAGAGAGAGAGAGAGAGAGAGACAGAGAGACAGAGAGAGAGAGAGAGAGAGAGAGAGAGAGAGAGCAGTGTGAGTAGAGTCCCTCGCTCGGCACACAGGAAGCTGAGGTTTGAGGTTGGGGTTCAGGAGAGCGCCCTCTGCTGTGATATCAGGTTCGGCTTGTAATGACAAACTCCACCTGTCTTTACTAAGTAGTTATCCAGAGGCTCACATCACCATGACAATAACAGCACAGGCTCACATCGTCATGACGATAGCAGTACAGGTGGCCCGGCTGCAGTTAGTCTGTGCTGGTGTTTAATGTTTTTCAGTAGTTGGTGTGTAGCAAGTGGGCGGAGTCTGGAGAGGGGTGTTATGAGTGTAAAGGCTGATGTTCGGTGTGTTCTGCTCTCTGAACGCTGCTGGTCCTCAGCTGTTAGTGTGTGTGTGTGTGTGTGTGTGTGTATGTGTGTGGTGTTGGCAGTAGTGTGTATGATAACACAGCAGAATCCAGTTAAGTGTGTGAGAGTTATTAACAGCAGTAAATCCTGCTGTTTATTCAACCGGATTAGTTCCAGTAACTAAGCGCTTCACATGGAAACGGTGAAGGTGTGGATTTAGGTCTGATTATACAGCTCAGACTGCAGAGTGTGTGTGTGTGTGTGTGTGTGTGTGTGTGTGTAATAGGGCTGTTTGTGTTGTGATTCAATTATAATAATATTCAATATGTGCAACTAACTGAATTAAACCAAATCAGAGTCTAACTCAATCTACTGAGTCAAACTGTACTGAAATAATCAGACTTAATCAAGTGATTCAGATTCAAACTGCATTTCATTCCAAAGGTTTATTAGCCCACCCTTACACTCCCTACACACTGAGCACTGAGGGCGAAGGGAAGTGTAGTTTATTAGACACCTTCATTCTGAACACTCTGCAGAATCGTCATCAGACTGAACTGCAGTTTGAATCAACCCTAAATGCACTGAATCTTTTCATAAAGAATTGATTCAGTCTGAACTGGAAATGAATCTAATAACTCAATTTGAATAAAATGCTTCATTCCAAACTTCTTTAGGATTCAGCGCTTTATGAAATCTTCCCCCCATTGTGTGTGTGTGTATGTGTGTGTGTGTGTATGTGTGTGTGTGTGTGTATGTGTGTGTGCTGGAGCTGACCCATTTGTGTTCATTCATGTGGAAAAGCTTCAAAAGTGTAACCGCGACTCAGAACAAAGAGAGGCTGTCCTGTTCACTCACTGTGTGTGAGTGTGTGGGAGTGTGTGTGTGTGAGTGTGTGAGTGTGTGTGTGAGTGTGTGTGTTTCTCTGGTGGTCCCGGATGTCCTTATCTCAGTGCTTCCACAAATCTAATGATGATATTATCATCCTGGCTGATGTTGAGAAGATGAAGTCAGTTGATGGGGGTTCTGATGGTGGGTTTGTGTTCTTGCTGCTGGTAGGGGACTGCAGTCAGTCAGCAATTACAGTTTCCTGAAGTATCGCTTTAACCCCTGGTGGTGGTTTTGGTGGGTAACGATCTGAATTGTCTTCCTCCACTAACAGGATAATGATGGTGGTTATTTAGCTTTGCAGTATTAATGACTTTAATATGGGCCAGCCCAGCCCGGGGTGCAGTTGGGGCCAGTAGGGGTGGTGGGGTTGTTGGGGCCGGTAGGGGCGGTTGGGGCTGGTGGGGGAGTCGATGTTTCTCTTTAATCCTCAGACAGGGGTTTATGCTCCTACGTGACCCCACATATCCTCCGAGCTGCAGTGTTATTACTGTCAACCTGCTCTGCAGCTCAAATGCTTCATTTCTACATCTAGCGAAGTTCTCTCTCTCTCTCTCTCTCTCTCTCTCTCTCTATTGGAAGTCATTAGTGGTCTGACCCGGTCCCTCCCGGCTGCCGTGGCTAATTGGGCTTTAATCACTTCCTAATTGGTGTTTTGTGTTTGTGCTGAACAGGAACTCCGCTCTCTCTTCCCTCTCTCGCCCGTTCTCTCCCCTGTTCCACAAAAACCATCCATAAACATTCAGAGCCTGAGAGAACCCTCTGAGCTTCACACACAGATTCAGATCCCAGGCTTTATTGCTGTTTATTGTTGGTGTTTAACGAGGAAACCAGGGTCGTTATTGTTGTTTCCACATCACACACAGATCCAGGCTGTACCCTGTGGGTCTGAGAGCTGAAGGGGTTCCTTTGCAGACAGAGACGCAGTTTATGGTTCTTCTGGATATAAGCAGACGTTCCTGAGAGAGCTCTTTTAACCCCAGCAGTGTTTATAATAACAATTCTTCACTACTGATGAAAACAGAAATGTGCATATTAGTTCCAGATCATTTACTGAATCGTTTGTAAGAGTTACTGAGTTTAGTGTTTAAGAGGTTTTAAAAGAGCTTAATTTACATGACATTTACATAAGCCCTGCCTTTAAAGACTAATTTACATTACAGTGAGTTCAGTATGAAACAAATGGGTTCGGACTCACTGGTGAGTCAGGACCTCCTAAGAAGAGTGAGGGAGAGTGAGTGAGTGAGAGAGAGAGAGAGAGAGAGAGAGAGAGAGGGGTGGGGGAGGTCCAGAGTTTAGCTGAAAGTAGCTCTGCAGAGTGGGTCAGTCAGTCTATCTGGAAGCTCTCTGGACTGGTGGAGGGTTCAGTCTGGATATTTCTGGCTCTGGGGATTATTTCACAGAATTGAACTGAGCGATTTCTCTCTGTTCGGGGTGAGTAATAAGAAACACACTCACAGTGTCCGCAGCCGTCAGTCCCAGTAATGGAAGACTTGCTTTTCTCCTGTAATTCCACTTTCGGGAGTGTAGTGCCTCAGGGCTCAGTTCTGGGGTCCATTCCATTTGTAAGACTCGTGCGATTGGTGTCGGAAGTGCAGGTTGGGGTCGGTATTGCTGATGGCTGTTGAACCGCAGTGTGTTGAGGGGTGTGTGTGGGGTGGCGAGGATGCAGTGATGGGTTCTGTCTGCAGATGTGGAGCATTTAAAGTTGCTGTGAGTGTGAATGTAAACAGTGTGGAGTGCTGCTCGCTCTGGCTGTAGAGGACCAGCGCTGGCTCAGGACCAGCTGGCCTTATATGGGTGGAGGAATTGGAGTCATCACTTTTTAAGTGAGTGGGTAAAAATAAGCTGCTAATTTTCTGCTACCACTAACTCCTCCCACTGTTTCCGAAATATCCCCATCTTTCCTCTGATTGGGAATGATGTGCTTGTATACAGCTTTTACATCTGATGTACCGCTGTCTTTTTTTCACCTATAGCAATTAATCCCTCTAATGTTTGCAACCACCAGGGACACCATAGTAACCGCTCTTAATAGCATAGCAACCAACTTCCTAGCAACCATGTGAGATACCGAAGTGAACATGTGACAACTGGGGACACCATAGCTGCCACACAGCAACCTCCTTTAATAGCATAGCAACCACCTAGCAACACCCCAGCAACCTGTCTTAGCAACCTGTCAACTGTCACCAGCTGTTTGTTAACATCCTAACAACCACAAAAGACACCATAGCAACCACTTGGAGCAGCACTGAAAACCACTTAGCAACATCACAGCCACAACATATAACAGTATAGCAACCATGTGGCATACCAGGCAACCACTTAGCAACACCACAGCTACCACTCCAAATCTCATAGCAACTGCACACTCTGCCTCTTCTTCAGGAAATGCTCTATGTTCTCTAGTTCTATCTAATGTAAGGTTTGGTTCTAGATATTTTGTGCTTGGATAAAGTTCTAATCTAAAGGAGTTGTGTTATTTACCGTGTCGTAAACGCCTCTCAGTGTTCCTCTTTTCATTTCTCACCATCTTTTCTCTCCAGAATCTTCGGACAGTGTCACTTCCCATCCTTCAGGCATGACTGAGCATGCACCGTCATTCCTGGCAACCGTCAGCACCTCCATCCTCACCAGCACTGTGGCATCTTCCTCTTCCTCCTCCTCCACCTCAACCTGCCCTTCTGGCTCAGCCATCCCTCAGCCCAACTCGAGCAGCAAACCCTGGAGGAGCAAATCCACGAGCACCAAACACACATCTACCTCCACCGCTCTTCTGGGCAAGCAGGACGCCCCGGCCAAGCAGCCGGCGCCCGCGGAACCTCCTCCCAAGGCTCTGCCGCAGAGGTCCATGCTGGAGAAGCTGAAGCTGTTCAACAGTAAGGGAACCTCCAAGTCCTCCGCACAACCAGAGGGTGCTGCAGCGTCTCCGGCCACAAGCAGAGATTCAGGGGTGGTGCTGGAGAGAGTGGAGGCCAGTGCCAACACCGAGCCCCTGGACGAAGCCGAGGGCAACGCCAGGCCCGCTAATGGGTTGACTAGCAGCAGCCCAAAGATCGCCCTGAAGGGCATTGCACAGAGGACGTTTAGTCGAGCTCTAACGGCGAAGAAAGGCTCGACAAAAAACGTGGAGAAGGAAAAGGAGAAGGAGCGAGCCAAGGAGAAGGAGAAGGAACGTGGAAAAGAGGCCTCCAAGCACCCCCACGTACCCGCCTCTGAAAAGGCGGAGCTTAGAGAGGAGGAACTGCCTGCCATGACGGAGGTCGCCGTGCCGGAGACAGAGCCTAAAAAAACCTCTAAAATTGCTAGCCTTATTCCTAAAGGGGGCAAAGTCAGCAGCAAAAAGGAGAGCTCCGCCCCTGTGCTCAGCGGCATTCCCAAACCCGGAGGGAAGAGCTCTGGAAACGGGGTGGGGAAAAACTCAACTGCGCCCCTTGGTGGCAAAGACAATGAAAGGCCACGTAGCATGCGGCTAGGGGGAGGGGTCGGCCTCCATAGAGACAGCCGTCACTCCTCGTCCTCTTCCAGCCTGGCCTCCACAGAGGGCAAAGCCCACCAAAGCCACAGCGCCTCTCCGGTGGCTAACGGAGGCACTACACAGTCCACTGCCAGCAACACGGTCAGCGTGCAGCTGCCTCAGCCCCAGCAGCAGTACAGCCACCCCAACACAGCCACCGTCGCTCCGTTTATGTACAGGTGAGGAGGAGGTGGAGGAGGAGGATACAGCACGCACAAATGTAATAACGAATATAGATTTATGTTTATATACAGTTGAATGCAAAAGTTTGTGCACCCCTGGTCAAATTCTGTGTGTGAGTGTGTTAGCTTAATCATTCCCATCCAGCACCTAGTTCATCTAATCAGTCCTTCATTAAAGTAAATCAGGTCAGCTGCTTTCAGAACTGACCACTGACCACTTTCTGTTTATCTGGGTTTATTCTAATGTTATATAGAGTTAATTACAGGTAGACACTCTCACTGACCACTGCCTTTATGGTTATTTGGGTTTATTCTAATGTTATATAGAGTTAATTACAGGTAGACACTCACTGACCACTGACTTTATGTTTATTAGGGTTTATTCTAATGTTATATAGAGTTAATTACAGGTAGACACTCTCACTGAACACTGACTTTATGTTTATTTGGGTTCATTCTAATGTTATATAGAGTTAATTACAGGTAGACACTCTCACTGACCACTGCCTTTATGTTTATTTGGGTTTATTCTAATGTTATATAGAGTTAATTACAGGTAGACACTCTCACTGACCACTGCCTTTATGTTTATTTGGGTTTATTCTAATGTTATATAGAGTTAATTACAGGTAGACACTCTCACTGACCACTGCCTTTATGTTTATTTGGGTTTATTCTAATGTTATATAGAGTTAATTACAGGTAGACACTCTCACTGACCACTGACTTTATGTTTATTTGGGTTTATTCTAATGTTATATAGAGTTAATTACAGGTAGACACTCTCACTGACCACTGCCTTTATGTTTATTTGGGTTTATTCTAATGTTATATAGAGTTAATTACAGGTAGACACTCTCACTGACCACTGCCTTTATGTTTATTTGGGTTTATTCTAATGTTATATAGAGTTAATTACAGGTAGACACTCTCACTGACCACTGACTTTATGGTTATTTGGGTTTATTCTAATGTTATAAAGAGTTAATTACAGGTAGACACTCTCACTGACCCCTGACTTTATGTTTATTTGGGTGTATTCTAATGTTATATAGAGTTAATTACAGGTAGACACTCTCACTGCTGGGATAAACAGCTTTAAATAATGTGTTCAGGTGCTTAAAGTCTGGAATGTGATGCTCCGGTATGCGATGCTCCCCATCATGCTCAGCTGTGAAGTGTTTGCCTGGTATTTCCTCCGGAACGTTCTTTGCTCTCTGCTTATTGTTTTTAATCGTATTCCCTCAGCCAGGGCCACATGACCTTTCACCCCGCTGTCACTATGGAAACTCTTTTAGACGTTGTCGGGTTCCAGAGGCCCTTAATCTCCTGCCTTCAGCTCATGACACAGCAGAGCAGCCAGACAGAGTCGGGTGTAGCCGCTGTGATCTGAGCGGAGGCGTCCGTCCAGGACTTATAGAACACCTATAAGATTCTGGGCATTAAAGCGATAGTTTGGTCAGGAATCAGTTATCCACCATTTCACCCCAAACAGTGATTAATCAGATCTTCAGAGTCTGAAACATGCTGCTGTAGTTTGCCACAGAAGCTACATGGCAAACGTATGGAAGCTTGTACCCCACCAATTAGCATGGTGCTAACTGTATGCTATACGGTGTCCGAAACCACATAATCAGGTCTGTTGGAGATTGTCAGAGATTTTGAGCTACACCCTTAATGTAATCCGTCAGTGGGCTAATGCTAATTAGCATCAGCTAACTCTGAAGGGCTTCTTCACCAGGTCACAGACAGAAGGAGATGACAGCGTTACCACGGAAATGGGCTCCGGAGGACACACCGGAGAGTCCGCCAACTTAAGCAAGACATCCATTGAAGACTTGTCAGGTGATTATTCAGGTCTGAGGGATTGCGGGCGGGAGAGAGATCAGACCGAAGTCTAATGGGGAGATGCTTCTCTGAAAGGTCACACAGTGAGGCTGATATCTGAAGAAGAAGACTGACGGGACACTGTTTGTAGACATGCTGGATTAAACAGTGTGTGTCCTTCATTATTAGCAGTTATAGCTACTATATTACTATATTACTATAAATATATAAATAAATATATACACACACGTGTCCTGTATTAACACCAGTCTGCAGTGCTGATCTGTAAGTGAGTGTTCATTCATTATGAGTTATGCTAATCTCTCTGCTTTGATCAGCTGAAGATCCTGAGACCAGGAGGCTGAGGACCGTTAAGAACATTGCAGACCTCCGGCAGAATCTGGAAGAAACCATGTCCAGTTTGCGGGGGACGCAGATCACACACAGGTGAGAGGAGTAAAGCTAGCATCAATCAACAGTATTGTTTATTTTACAGTTTTAGATATTTCATATTTAGATATTTTATATTTCTGATTTTAAATTGTTCTATGGACATGATCACATCTTCATGAGTAATACGCTATGTAGACAAAAGTATTGGGACACCTAGCCCTTCATTGAAAAGATTCTTTTGAAAAGAGACATAATTAATGATAGCTTCATAGGCCCTGCAAGAGAACCCTGTAGAACCCCACAAAATATGGCAGTATTCTTTACAGGGACTAGACAAGCTGTGTATGTGCATTTGATCTGTGTCAGCAGTGGGTGCATTCATTAGAAGGGGTGTCCACAAACATTTGGACATATTGTGTATTATTATTATAAATGCTAATACTAATAATAATGTTTATTGGAAAATCTCAGCACTGAGGAACTGCTCTCCAAACAAAATAGCTCAACATAATCCATTACAACTCAAAATCAGCTGGTTGTGAGAGTGAGTTTTGTTGTGAGAGTGAGTTTTGTTGTGAGTTTTGTTTTGTTGTGAGAGTGAGTTTAGTTGTGAGAGTGAGTTTTGTTGTGAGAGTGAGTTTTGTTTTGTTGTGAGAGTGAGTTTTGTTTTGTTGTGAAAGTGAGTTTTGTTGTGAGAGTGAGTTTTGTTTTGTTGTGAGTTTTGTTTTGTTGTGAGAGTGAGTTTTTTGTTGTGAAAGTGAGTTTTGTTGTGAGAGTGAGTTTTGTTTTGTTGTGAGTTTTGTTTTGTTGTGAGAGTAAGTTTTGTTTTGTTGTGTTTTGTTTTGTTGTGAGAGTGAGTTTTGTTGTGAGAGTGAGTTTTGTTTTGTTGTGAGAGTGAGTTTTGTTGTGAGAGTGAGATTTGTTTTGTTGTGAGTGAGTTTTGTTTTGTTGTGAGAGTGAGTTTTGTTTTGTTGTGAGAGTGAGTTTTGTTGTGAGAGTGAGTTTTATTGTGAGAGTGAGTTTTGTTGTGAGTGAGTTTTGTTTTGTAGTGAGAGTGAGTTTTGTTTTGTTGTGAGAGTGAGTTTTGTTGTGAGAGTGAGTTTTGTTTTGTTGTGAAAGTGAGTTTTATTGTGAGAGTGAGTTTTGTTGTGAGAGTGAGTTTTGTTTTGTTGTGAAAGTGAGTTTTGTTGTGAGAGTGAGTTTTGTTGTGAGAGTGAGTTTTGTTTTGTTGTGAAAGTGAGTTTTGTTGTGAAAGTGAGTTTTGTTGTGAGAGTGAGTTTTGTTTTGTTGTGAAAGTGAGTTTTGTTGTGAAAGTGAGTTTTGTTGTGAGAGTGAGTTTTGTTTTGTTGTGAAAGTGAGTTTTGTTGTGAGAGTGAGTTTTGTTGTGAGAGTGAGTTTTATTGTGAGAGTGAGTTTTGTTGTGAGAGTGAGTTTTATTGTGAGAGTGAGTTTTGTTTTGTTGTGAGAGTGAGTTTTATTGTGAGAGTGAGTTTTGTTGTGAGAGTGAGTTTGGTTTGTTGTGAGAGTGAGTTTTATTGTGAGAGTGAGTTTTGTTTTGTTGTGAGAGTTTTGTTTTGTTGTGAGAGTGAGTTTTGTTTTGTTGTGAGTGAGTTTTGTTTTGTAGTGAGAGTGAGTTTTGTTGTGAGTGAGTTTTGTTTTGTAGTGAGAGTGAGTTTTTTGTGAGAGTGAGTTTTGTTTTGTTGTGAAAGTGAGTTTTGTTGTGAGAGTGAGTTTTGTTGTGAGTGAGTTTTGTTTTGTAGTGAGAGTGAGTTTTGTTGTGAGAGTGAGTTTTTTGTGAGAGTGAGTTTTGTTTTGTTGTGAAAGTGAGTTTTGTTGTGAGAGTGAGTTTTGTTTTGTTGTGAGAGTGAGTTTTATTGTGAGAGTGAGTTTTGTTGTGAGAGTGAGTTTTGTTTTATTGTGAAAGTGAGTTTTGTTGTGAAAGTGAGTTTTGTTGTGAGAGTGAGTTTTGTTTTGTTGTGAAAGTGAGTTTTGTTGTGAGTGAGTTTTGTTTTGTAGTGAGAGTGAGTTTTGTTGTGAGAGTGAGTTTTTTGTGAGAGTGAGTTTTGTTTTGTTGTGAAAGTGAGTTTTGTTGTGAGAGTGAGTTTTGTTTTGTTGTGAGAGTGAGTTTTATTGTGAGAGTGAGTTTTGTTGTGAGAGTGAGTTTTGTTTTATTGTGAAAGTGAGTTTTGTTGTGAAAGTGAGTTTTGTTGTGAGAGTGAGTTTTGTTTTGTTGTGAGAGTGAGTTTTGTAGTGAGAGTGAGTTTTTTGTGAGTGAGTTTTGTTTTGTTGTGAAAGTGAGTTTTGTTGTGAAAGTGAGTTTTGTTGTGAGAGTGAGTTTTGTTTTGTTGTGAGAGTGAATTTTATTGTGAGAGTGAGTTTTGTTGTGAGAGTGAGTTTTGTTTTATTGTGAAAGTGAGTTTTGTTGTGAAAGTGAGTTTTGTTGTGAGAGTGAGTTTTATTGTGAGTGAGTTTTGTTTTGTTGTGAGAGTGAGTTTTGTTGTGAGAGTGAGTTTTATTGTGAGAGTGAGTTTTGTTGTGAGTGAGTTTTATTGTGAGTGAGTTTTGTTTTGTTGTGAGAGTGAGTTTTGTTTTGTTGTGAGAGTGAGTTTTATTGTGAGTGAGTTTTGTTGTGAGAGTGAGTTTTATTGTGAGTGAGTTTTGTTGTGAGAGTGAGTTTTATTGTGAGTGAGTTTTGTTGTGAGAGTGAGTTTTATTGTGAGAGTGAGTTTTGTTTTGTTGTGAGAGTGAGTTTTATTGTGAGAGTGAGTTTTGTAGTGAAAGGTCTCTGTTGTGACTACAGTGCCCCCATGCGGTCTCATGGTGTCACTACAAATAGTGGCTGTGGGTGGGCTGAGTGTCTTCCCTTAAAAGGCCAGTCTTGTGTCTGCGGTTGGTTCTGAGACAGTAAGCGTCCTCTTCCCTGCTGGACTCCCGGTTCTGTCAGGAGTCTCGGTTGGACTTTGTCGTGACGTCAGCACTAAACCCTCTTTGCTTTGATCTCTCTCTCTCTGATGGTTCAGACTCATTTCGTTCTCGTTCTCTGTGCTGTGTGTCTGTACCCAGGCGTCCTGCTGAGCGGGGACTGGACTCTGTGTTGGGGCAGAAATGAAAGCCGAGGCTTAGCAGAGTCTTCACTGTCAGGCTGTCTGGACCTGAATCAGGACCTGAAGGACTAAACCCAGTCTAAACCCATGTTCTGTGCTCTCGTCTCTTTGGCAGCACTCTGGAGACGACCTTTGATAGCGGGGTCACCACGGAGCTGAGCGGCCGCAGTTTGCTGTCTCTGGCGTCTCGGCCGGTTCCGCTGGCCTGGGCCAGCCGGGTTGGGCAGTCCAGTCCGCGCCTGCAGGCGGGTGACGCTCCCTCGCTCGGGAACAGCTACCAGGGCCGTGGGGGAGTGGGGCCGGCTCAGGGGCGGTACCTGTACCCCACCCCACTCCGCAGGCAGCTGGCGGCACGTGGCAGCGCCCTCTGTGGGTTGGAGCTGGGAGAGCGGGGGGAGGAGCTGGAGCTGGACGTGAGCGGCTATGTCAGCGACGGAGACGTGCTGGCAAAGAACGCCCGAGCTGAAGAGATTAGCAGCGGGTGAGTGAAGCACAGTTCAGCTCTTCCAGCTTGGATTAGGACGCCACCTTCAGCTTTGTTTTGGAGAGTGTGAGAGTGGCCCCATACATACTTATTAACAGGGCAACCAGTCCAAAGGTTGGACACATGTACAGTTTGTTTGTTGTAGAATAGATTTATTTTCCATGTTTGTAATAATTATAATATTAATAATAAAAACAATGAAATACGTCACACAGATTTACTGCAGTCAACAATGTAGGGTTTCTATTAAATAAGGCTGTTTAGACTCCACCCTCCCTTTATATAACACTTGTTCCACTAATTAACCTCCGATTATTATTATTATTATTATTATTATTATTATTATTATTGTTGTTGTTGTGGTTGTTGTTGTTATTACTGCTACTTTGTTAGAGGCAGTGGTGCTCAGCGTTTAGAGCTCCTGGCTGTTGATGAAAGGGTTGTGGGTTCTGGGTGTGTGCCGCTGCCTCTAATTCACTAGTGTGTGTGTGTGTGTGTGTGTGTGTGTGCAGAGGACACATTTTGCCATACATAGTACAGTGGCAGATACGTGTACCTTTACCTTTACATAAATTCGTACATAGAAATCAAACTTCAGAATCCTTTATGAAATAAGGGGCACATTCTGGGGTAAGGTGATCACTATGTGAGGTGAGTCTGTGTGAAGTTGATTTTTCACCAAACTGATTCCCATTAGATCAGACTGCTGAACAGGGCATGTGCCAGAAGAGGGCGCCAGTGTGTTGTTTATAGTGTCTACCTTGAGCTGTCCTCAGAGGCTCTTACCGCTCTGACACTGATTGGTCAGAGAGCTGCAGACTACAGGAGCTGAGCGGGTTAACCCGCCCCACTGTGAACCCAGGGACCTCAGCAGAACCTGAGAACCTGCAGATTTCCTCCTCTCAGCTTCTCTGTGTTGGAGCGGGTCTCCTGCACACCTTGGCTGTGGTAAAGTGTAACTGAAGCCCTGCTGTTATTAAAACCACCATTCATTCACTCTCCCTCTGGGGCGCGAGAGCAGGAAGGAGTGAGTGAGGGCTGAATTACCAGCCTGGAGAGAGAAGCTTCCGGATATCAGTCAGGATGAAGTTATGATGCTTCAATAGAGTGAGAAAGAAGACACTGCCTTTCAGAACCAGCACAAAACCAGCTGTCCTCATTTGACCAGCTGTGTGTGAGTGTGTGTGTGTGTGTGTGTGTGTGTGTTGTTGGGGTTGTGTGAGCTTTATTAGTGGAGGCTTCTATAGACTCTCCTCCTCTCAGTTTAGAGTGAACAGCTTTACTTCGCAGCACACACACACACACACACACACACACACACACACACACACACACACAGACACACACACACATACACACACACACACACACACACAGCCCCCACACAGTGCACAGGATGAGGGGCTGGGGTGGGGCCTCAGGGTGAGTGTGCGTGCATGTGTATGATCCTTTTCAAGGCTCCTCCCTCTTTACAGGCCTGCACACGACACACACACACACACACACACACTCACACACACACACTCACTCTCACTCTCACTCTCACTGTGTCAGTAAAGGGGCTGTTCAGTGACTGTGTTTTCCTCCTGAAGTGGGTGAGTGTGTGTCTCTGGTGGTGGCTGGCTGGCTGTAATGTGGCGTGTGGTTCGGGCAGGTGCGTCCTCGCCACCTTTACTGTGATCTGGATTTCTCTCAGTATTAATATCAGTTATTGTTTATGTTCTTTATTTATGTATTGGATTATGTACTGTATATATTCACTTCAGCAGAGGTTTAATAGTAGAAGTGTTGGAGTGCTGTAACCCTCTGTCTGTGTCTCTGCGCCCTGTGTATTTAACCCTGTCCACCCTGTCCGTCCCTAATGGTTTCTGCAGTGGGATTAATAACGAAATAGTAACCCTAGTGAACCTCACAGGGTTAAACAGCAGTGAAGTCAATATGAGCACGGGGTAACTGTCTCTACTGTCCAGAGAAGAAGACTTTCTACTAGATTCTGGAGGAGGAGCATTGCTGTGAGGATTTGATTGCATTCAGTGACAAGAGCGTTAGTGAGGTCAGGATGTTGGATGATGATCATCACCCCAACTCATCATCCCCAACTCCCCAACTCATCCCAAAAGTACAGGATGGAGCTCCTCCACCATCATTCCAGAGAACACAGTTCCTCCACTGCTCCACAGCTCCTCAATGCTGGGGGGCTTTATACCCCTCTAGCCCACGCCTGGCATTAGGCAGCATGGAGCCAATAGGGTCATGATGTTGATCTGCTCCAGAGAGTCCTATTCTATTGGCAGTACTTCTTCTCTACAGGGACTAGACAAGCTGTGTGTGTGCATTTGCACATCAGTGTCAGCAATGGATGTCCACTTAAAGTGGCTGTATGCATTCATTAGAATGGGGTGTCCACAAACATTTGGACATGTAGTGTATCCATGTGTGTGTGCTGATACACACTGAGTGTGTGTGTGTGTGTGTGTGTGTGTGTGTAGTACAGCACTGCAGAGATGCTGAATGCATTACATCAGTCTCTCTGAACAGCTTGTGTGCTTACAGCTTAGTTGTTAAAGATAGTTAAGGATAGTGTGTGTGTGAGTGTGTGTGTGTATGTGTGTGTGTGTGAGAGAGAGTATGCATTAGTTCAGCAGGGGCCGTGCAGCGATGATTAATGTCCAGACTGTCCAAATACAACACAGATCTATTTTCTCCTCTATAAAAAACGCCCCCAGTAACCCCATTGCACATACACACACACACACACACACACACACACACACACATACATGCACACATACACATACACATAAACACACACACACACACACACACACACACACACACACACACAGTCAGCCAAGTTGTGTTTGGTATCTGAACATTTCTTCTTTAGGTTAGCACTGGAGCTATGAGGCTAATGTAGCTAATAAGTAATGAATCTTATGTACACCAGTTAGCACTGTGCTCACCTAGATCATCACAGACATGCAACGCTGAAGCTTCAGGTGGCTCACTGTTATCTAGAACATGGACTGAAGTGTGTGTTTTGTCTGTACTGTTGTTTGAATTGCATTACTGACGGGACTCTCTCTCTCTCTCTCTCGATCTCTCTCTCAGGTATCTGACCGATGGAGGGTTGAGTCTGTACACTCGGCGGTTAAACCGGTTGCCGGATGGTATGGCTGTGGTGAGGGAAACGCTGCAGAGGAACGCTTCCACCGGCCAAGGAGACGCAGACAGGTACCTTCATCATCACCATCGTCAGTACTGACTCACACAGCAGCTCGTTATGTTTGTTATGTCACTCTCAGGATAGGGATGGCAATCATGGCTTTAAAAACGGAAGTTCTAATTGAACATGTAGTAAAAGAATTAGCCAGACTAACTCTCTGGAGCAGATCATCATCATGACCCTATTGGCTCCATGCTGCCTAATGCCAGGCGTGGGCTAGAGGGGTATAAAGCCCCCCAGCATTGAGGAGCTGTGGAGCAGTGGAGGAACTGTGTTCTCTGGAATGATGGTGGAGGAGCTCCATCCTGTACTTTTGGGATGAGTTGGGGAGTTGGAGATGATGAGGTGGGGTGATGATCATCATCCAACATCCTGACCTCACTAACGCTCTTGTCACTGAATGCAATCAAATCCTCACAGCAATTCTCCTCCAGAATCTAGTAGAAAGTCTTCTTCTCTGGACAGTAGAGAAAGTTACTCCAACAGAAGCAGGATCGACCCAATACTTTTGTCCATATAGAGCATATTGAGTGTGTGTGTGTGTGTGTGTGTGTGTGTGTCTGTGTGTGGCCGTTTTATTAGAAAGACACATTACCTTTGTGCCGTCATCAATAAAATATAACAGCCACTCCCTTCTTTATTCACTCCTAACTCACAGGAGACCACACACGCTACACACACACACACACAACGCTACACACACACACACACACACACTTATTCAGCTGATCAGCTTCAGGATGAGACGCTGCTCTGTGGAACCCAGAGGGGGAAGTTGCAGACAGACACACACACACACACTCACTGCAGAGTGCTTCAGGAATATCTGTGGGAATGGAAGAGTTTGGAACTTGTGGAGCGTGACAGCGGGAGTGGTGAGAAACAGACCTCAGACCTGAGCTTTTACTGTTCCTCAGCTGCGCTCGGCAGTACCACAGCATGTCTGCCGGGCAGCTCATCACGAGAAGAACAGCCGAGTTCTTAAATAGTGTGTATGACCTTCGGGAAAGAGCCACTGTGGAAAGAGTGCAGATGAGAGTAGCATTAATGTGGAAAAAAGAGGGGGAACACAACCATGCAAATGGATGTAGCGTAACCTTGGAAACAGTTCAAAGAAATTAGGGGACCATGGCTGTGAAAACAGTTTATTGTAACCTGGGGAATGGATGGAGCATAACTGTGGAAACCGGCTCATTGTAACCTTTCAAAGAGATGCAGCATTACCATGGAAACAGGTGTAACGCTACCATAGAAACCGATATATAATTACTATAGACTGAACATAGTGTGGATGAGATGTAACCATGGAAACAGGCATATTGTAACCCTATGTAGTGTAAGTATAGAAAAGGGTGTAGTGTCGCCATGGAAATAAGTGTAGAAGTATGGAAGTGGGTGTATCCCTTCTGATCCATATGTCAGTGGTGTCATTTTGCTCTCTCTCTTACACACACACACACACACACACACACTACATCAAAAACCTGGATTGGAAATGTGAGTTTCCCGCATTCCCAGCAGACACTACAGCCATGAGTTGTGGTTTATCCCGTATTGCTGAACTCAGAGCTCAGAGGTCAAGGGAGCAGGTATTTGATGTGATATGTAACGTTCTAGATTGTGTGTGTGTTTGTGTGTGTGTGTGTGTGTGTGTGTGTGAGGGCTTTTCGGAGCTGGGCTGGGCTAGGAAAAGAAAAAGTCGCGAGCTCAGGGGTGGTCAGTGTGTTTATGACCAAACTTCCTCCATCTCTCCGTTTAGAACTGTAATAGAACTGGACCTCCAGATCAGAAATGAAGAACCTGGTGGTCTTTAGAACGTGATGGTTATCTGGGTGAACTGCAGACGCCCCGGGGGAACAGGATTTATTTTGCAGCCTCAGACCTCCCGCATTAGCATATCTGGAGCAGTGAGATGCTCTGCTCTGGTGAAGCAGCCTTTCAGAGAATTGAATCCTCAGAGAAGCAGGAAACCATCACGCTGAGTTATGGACCAATCACAGTGGTTTTACACACGTCTGCGGTACTTCTGGGAGGATAACGTGGTCAGCAATCGAGGAATTTATTTCATAAGAGTTTCATTTATTTTTTATTAGGAGAAATAGACTGAATCACTCTTACCTCCCTGCCACACCCAGTAGGGGGCACTAGTAATATTCCCCCTCTGAGGTGTACAAATCTTTAAGAAGCTGTAGCTATATTTTGACCTATATATATATATCCCTTCCAGTGCTCCAGTGCTAAAACTAAAACTGCTGTAAAATGTTGATCGACTGATCTGGGGGTAGAAGTTGGAAATCTAGGGATTGTTGATTTTTGCAGGACTGTCGCTTTAATTCAGGGGCAGTAAGTGAGGACAGATGTATTGGCTCTCACCCCCTAAGAAGGTAAACAGTAACTTAAACCCTACTTACTGAGCTCCTCCAGTGTGTATGTGTGTGTGTGTGTAACATGCAGACTCTGCAGGTCTCTGGACACGCTGAGGTAATAAAATCAAGATGATTATCTGGCCGGAGCATGTGAAGAAGGCGGGATAAGCATTACACACACACACACACACACACACACACACACACGCAGACTCTTGGACACACTCAAACACATGCTCTTTGCCAAGATTAAAATATTGTTGCTAAGCAGACGAGTGTGGCTGAGGTACTAATGTGTTCTGAATTTATTTATACACTGGCCAATTTATTAGAAACCCCTACCTTGTGCTTCCACTCACTGGCCAATTTATTAGAAACACCTACCTTGTGCTTACCCTCACTGGCCACTTTATTAGAAACACCTACCTTGTGCTTACCCTCACTGGCCACTTTATTAGAAACCCCTACCTTGTGCTTACCCTCACTGGCCACTTTATTAGAAACCCCTACCTTGTGCTTCCACTCACTGGCCACTTTATTAGAAACCTCTACCTTGTGCTTCCACTCACTGGCCACTTTATTAGAAACCCCTACCCTGTGCTTCCACTCGCTGGCCACTTTATTAGAAACCCCTACCCTGTGCTTCCACTCGCTGGCCACTTTATTAGAAACACCTACCTTGTGCTTCCACTCACTGGCCACTTTATTAGAAACCTCTACCTTGTGCTTCCACTCACTGGCCACTTTATTAGAAACCCCTACCTTGTGCTTCCACTCACTGGCCACTTTATTAGAAACCCCTACCTTGTGCTTCCACTCACTGGCCACTTTATTAGAAACCCCTACCCTGTGCTTCCACTGACTGGCCACTTTATTAGAAACCCCTACCCTGTGCTTCCACTGACTGGCCACTTTATTGGAAACTTATCTTGTGCTTTGCCACTGAGAGGGGGGGGGTGAAGTTGGAAACAGTGGAGCTCTCTCTGTGTAGCTGAAACTGCTGCATCATTCGCTGACCACAGCAACGCTGTACAGAAAATTCTGGAATGCCCCGGCCTGTTCGGGAATGTGGCAAGGTCATAGCGTCCCACAATGCCGTGACCTTGTGGACGAGAAACCCCCTAACACTCATCTTTCTCTGAACTACTGCATGTGATGCATTTATTGACGTTGGCTTTTTCCGTGTTTGTACTGTGAGCGTAGAATTTCTCACTCAGACCTATAGGAGCTGTAGGAGCTGTTGGAGCTGTAGGAGGTGTTGGAGCTGTAGGAGATGTTGGAGCTGTAGGAGGTGTAGGAGCTATTGGAGCTAAAGGAGCTATAGGAGCTATAGGAACTGTAGGAGCTATAGTAGCTGCAGGAGTTGTAGAAGCTGTAGGAGCTAAAGGAGCTATAGGAACTGTAGGAGCTATAGGAGCTGTAGAAGCTGTAGGAGCTAAAGGAGCTATAGGAACTGTAGGAGCTATAGGAGCTGCAGGAGTTGTAGAAGCTGTAGGAGCTAAATGAGCTATAGGAGCTATAGGAACTGTAGGAGCTATAGGAGCTGTAGAAGCTGTAGGAGCTAAAGGAGCTATAGGAACTGTAGGAGCTATAGGAGCTGCAGGAGTTGTAGGAGCTAAAGGAGCTATAGGAACTGTAGGAGCTATAGGAGCTGTAGAAGCTGTAGGAGCTAAAGGAGCTATAGGAACTGTAGGAGCTATAGGAGCTGTAGAAGCTGTAGGAGCTAAAGGAGCTATAGGAACTGTAGGAGCTATAGGAGCTGTAGAAGCTGTAGGAGCTAAAGGAGCTATAGGAACTGTAGGAGCTATAGGAGCTGTAGAAGCTGTAGGAGCTAAAGGAGCTATAGGAACTGTAGGAGCTATTGGAGCTGTAGGAGCTATTGGAGCTATAGGAGCTATAGGAACTGTAGGAGCTGTTCTTCACTAAAGAACAGGCTTAGCAGGGGCAGTGGTGGCTGAGCTCCGTGCTGTTGAAGACAGGGTTGTGGGTTCGATGCCCAGGATCGGCAAGCTGCCACTGTTGGGCCCTTGAGCGAGGCCCTTCACCCTATCTGCTCCCCAGGCGCTGGAGTTGGCTGCCCACCGCTCTGGCTGTGTGCTGGAGTGTTCCTGTGATATCACAGGTGGTTGTGAGAGCGTTTCCAGGTGTGTTGAGATCATATGAGCGTATATCTTCTAAACGATGAGGTTCTGCTTCTCACGGTTCTCCGCAGTTCAATGTGTAACGGGGTGGAGCAAGGATTCCAGTGCTGAGGTTTCAGTTCTAACTACAGTGGAGCTGAATGGGAGGAGACCACAAAGCTCCCTAGAGACACACACACACACACACACACACACACACACACTGAACAGAGTGTTTCTCACCGTGTACTGAAGCACAGCTTCCTCCTATTGGCTACAGTTCGCTCTATGACCTGCCATGCCTGACCTTTGACCTCTCTGGGCAGACCGAGAGAGAGAGAGAGAGAGAGAGAGAGAGAGGTTTGACCAGGAATGCCCAGATCAAACAGATCCTCTACACACCCTCCCTGCCCTCACACACAAACACACATACACACAAACAAATACACACACACACATAGACACACACACATAGACACACACACATAGACACACACACAGACAAACACACACACAAACACACATAGACACAGGGGAGAGTGAAGCGTGTGTTTGTGCCAGAGAAGAACCACCTTTGGGTCCATACAGAACCCTGTTTGTAGT
>NW_027326645.1:60000-63411 GCF_030463535.1 Salminus brasiliensis
GTACCACCTGCAGTACCACAACAGCCCACTGATTGTACTCTTTTATTAGTTGCGTTTTTCATCTGACTTCTTTAAACATTAGAAGTCTGGAGTTGTTGCTTTGCTGTGTTTTGCTTCAAACAGTTAAATGTAATTACATAATTAATTACATAATTGATTTAATTACAGGGTTTTATTAGTAGGTTTAGGCCTTCAGAAGCCTTAGAAGTCTGGAGTTACTGGCATGTTGCTCTGCTTTCAGCTTGTGTTATATGACTGTATTTAGAGCAGCTTGTATGAAGCCTTAGATTTAGCCTTAGATTTAGCCTTAGATTTAGCCTTAGATTAGATCGGTATCTGATTCCTCCTCCTGTCTGACTCTCTGCTCTCTTGCTGCAGCTAAAACAGACGACGCTAAAGTCTCGGAGAAAGGCCGCCTGTCTCCACGCCCCAACGGAGTCCACCGCTCTCCCTCCGACGCCAGCCGGACTGGCTCTGACTCTGCCCCAGCCACCCGCTCTGACTCCACCTCCTCTACCCGTGCACCCACCTCCGGCAGCACCTTCGGATTTAAGAAACCCGGATCCTCTGGGCCAGCTCCTGTCGTCACGGTAACCACCTCCGGCATCACCCTGGTGACAGCCAGTGGGGCCACCATCACCAGTGGCTCAGCCACCCTAGGAAAGATCCCCAAGTCCGCCGCCCTCGTGGTTGGGGGTGGCAGAGACAGGTCTGGTCTGAAGGTGGCGCCAGAGAGCATGCTGACGAGCCAAGAGGACGGCTACTTGGCGGTCAGCGCTAGGTCAACGCTGCAGTACCGCAGCCTTCCTCGGCCCTCTCGCTCTGGTGCCGCCGCTCGCCACGGCAACCGCTCATCCACCAGCAGTATCGAATCAGGACTGAGCGTACGAGCCCCCGCCCTTGTTGCTGTCACAGCCAGTAAGATGCAAGACGTCAACCTAAAGACCAATGGAAGCTTAGTGCCTGCCAATCAGACTGACAAGGAAAAGGGCGGGACTTCAGAGGCAGACAGCCTGAGAGCCAGTCCTATTGGCTCGAGCGGAGGGGCGGCAACAATTCCGCAGACGGCGCGGCAGGGCAAATACGCCGAGGTGTCATCACCCACACTGCGCAGGTACACACTGTGCACACACACACACACACACACACACACACTCTTAAACACAAAGGTTGGTAAGCTGAGCCAAAAAGTAAAGTGAAAAAATAAAAACAACAAATAAATAATAAAATAAGATAAAATTAGATTTAAAAAATGCAGGAGAGAGAGCTGAAATCAGATATACAGTATATGGACAAATGTATTGGGACACTTGCTTATGCATTGTCTTAAGAGCGTTAGTGAGGTTGGGATGTTGGATGATCACCACCCCACCTCATCCCAAAAGTACTGGATGGAGCTCCTCCACCATCATTCCAAAGAACACAGTTCTTCCACAGCTCCTCAATGCTGGGGGGCTTTATACCCCTCTAGCCCACGCCTGGCATTATTAGGCAGCATGGAGGCAATAGGGTCATGATGTTGATCTGCTCCAGAGAGTCCTATTCTATTGTCTGTCTACTGTCTGTAAGATGATAGAAGGTGGGTCAGGTGACTGTTGGCTGGTGAAGATCAGAGTGTATTTGAATGCAGAGATTTCAGACTAGTGTTTCACACACAGACACACACACACAGATACACACACACACACATCAGTGTTTGCTTTAAAGCTCCTTAATTGACTTCCATTCGTCTTGCTGGAGCTCCCGTGTCTGTGGGCTTGTCGGGTGTTTAGTTGAGATCAGATGTGAGTGGAAGAGGGGATGTGTTTCATCACCCCCGCACGCTGCTGCTCTGATCAGGACCTTTCTCACACTCCTTACCTGTCACGCTTTCACAAGGTCACCACTCTCGCGTCTCACACCTGTTCTGCTCTTTTCATCTCACACGACTGGCCCTGGTAGACATGAAGCTCTGAACTGGAGAGTGAGGATAAGAGCTGCTTTGAAGTGAGGTGTGTAAACAAGCAGTTTAATTGGAGTTCCTTAATCCTCATATTTGATGTTGGACTTCCAGAAAGGGCCAGGAATCTCTCTCTCTCTCTCTCTCTGTCACACACACACACACACACACACACACACACACACACACACACTGCTTTTAAAGACTTTGCTCTTATCTCTGTACTTTAAACAGTCTGATCTTCTCCTGAGAGCTCTCTTGTCTCCCACACTCAGACTAGGAGCGTCCTGATCTGACCTGAGAGGTCAGTCAGAGGGGGGTTTGGTGTAAAATGCTCGGTTCTAGATAACCTCCCCCAGTGAGAGCTGGAGTTCTACAGTGAAGGTTCTAGATAAGCTCCCCCAGTCAGAGCTGGAGCTCTACAGTGGAGGTTCTAGATAAGCTCCCTCAGTCAGAGCTGTTCTACAGTGGAGGTTCTAGATAAGCTCCCCAGTCAGAGCTGGAGTTCTACAGTGGAGGTTCTAGATAAGCTCCCCCAGTCAGAGCTGTGGTTCTACAGTGGAGGTGAAGGGAAGCAGACGTCTGAAGCTCTACTAAAAGCTCCTCACAGAAAGTTCTTCACCTAATGGTGATGAAGACGCTGCCTGATGCCTGAGACACTGTTCTACCAGAGTTCTGAGAAGAGTTCGGCTCTAGAACCTGCTTTTAAAATCAGATCATTAAAATGGTGGAGGGATACATGCTGCAGGTTGGCTGTGGTTTGGTACTTGTTTACTATAATAATAATAAATAAATAAACATATATATGAAATAACAGAGTGATGTAGAGTGTAGATATTTCCAGCGTTTAAAAGGTTGTTCAGTCTGTTTTGAATCCATTCATTTTATGATGTCATGAAAACTAATGCATGACCTATTCATTTACATATCTTCTGTCGTTTAGCCCCACCCACTCGCACAGACGCTATACACAGTCTGCTTTAAACAACCTCATTTCTTATTCTTCCTCACATTTCCAGACTCTTCGGTGGGAAGGCTAAGCAGGCCCCGGTGACCACAGCTGAGAGCCTAAAGAACTCTGTGGTCATCTCTAACCCCCATGCCACACTGGGCCACCACACCCTGTCCTCCTGTGGGCCCCTGGACTCCAGCGGAGGCAGCGAGCAGGCGTCCAGTCCGGGATCAGTGTATTCAGGCACGGGGACCTGGGGCACCACCATCAGCAGCTCGTCAGCACTGGGCTACCCCTCCGTCAGCAGCATGCACACCAGCAGCGAGTCCATAGACATGTCAGTGGGCAGTGGACACCACCGTGACGACACACACACGCCTCTTACACGGACCGGCAGTGCCAAGACGGAGAGGTGAGGACGGCGAGTTCCTTGATCGTTTTCTCATCACACTGCCTGGCCACTTTATCAGAAACACCTTCCCTTTACTGGTATATAGGTATAGGGTAGGGGTTTCTAATA
>NW_027326646.1:0-63397 GCF_030463535.1 Salminus brasiliensis
TCCCAAGGGCTCATTGGTGCTCATTGAGGCCCCACCTAACAACTTACTGTACTTTAGGGATCTGCTGCTAGGGTCTTAGTGCCAGATACCACAGGACACCTTCAGAGGTCTTGTGGAGTCCATACCTCGAGGTCAGAAGTGCTCTGGCAACACAGAGGGAATCGGAGATGGGTAATATCATAATTATCATAATATTGAATATTGATCAGTACAGGCCTCCCACACACAGAATGCTCCTCAAGAGCTCCTCAGAAGTTTCCATCTATCAGTGCAACACGCCTAACATCTAGACACCACACACACACACACACACACACAGTCCCATAAGAGCGGCTGCTGTATCCATGTGTCCGTGTCTCAGCGGGGGAGCCACCTCAGAGAGCGTCAGGGTCCAGAACCTTCCAGAACCGCGCCAGAAAAGAGGATTAACACACTCTCCCAGGTGACCGCCACACACACACACACACACACACACACACACATTCATGTTTATTTCAGCTTCTGTGTCACACTGTGCAAAGTCAAAACAAAGAATGTTGCTGTTTACTCTGCGCGTGTGTGTGTGTGTGTGTGTGTGTGTGTGTGTGTGTGTGTGTGTGTGTGTGTCATCTGCCAGTGAGAGTCGTCAAAGCTGCAGGATCTTAGGACAGAAGGAGAACAGATGAAAGACAAGGTCAAGCATCAAGCCACTACACACCCCCACCACACACACACGGTCTTGGTCTTGTTTGTGGGCCAAATTCATGGCAGCACTAAAGTCACTGTAAGAGGACAGAGCGAGCATCACAGTGATCTCTCTCTCTCTCTCTCTCTCTCTCTCTCTCTCTCTCCTTATCATTTAAAAGAACCTGTGGAGACACAAAGTCCTATTAGCGCTGATCCGAACAGCAGACTCCTTTTTCCATTTCACTGGAATTAGGGGTTTGTGGGGACACTGTGGGGACTTTGGGGGGACTTTTGTGTCCTTTGCCACGTTCTGCGTATCTAACAGGACACTGATCAATAATGGAAGTGGATTGTCCTTTTTTTCCCAGCATTAGGACTTTTCCCTGTCCAACACTCAATAATACCAGTGGATGTTCTTTATTTCCTTGGATTGGGACTTTGTGGGGACGATCCCTTCTGCATATGTTCAGGATGATCAATAATAGAGTCTCCTCTTGCTTTGCTGTGTTCTGCATGTCATAAGAGGACGCTTCTGAATATAAGAGGAGGGGCCGGCACGTTGCGCGTGGGGACTGAACAGAACATCTGAACATCTGGGTGGACCATTGCCAGACACTGAGAGGAACCAGCACTTTAAATTACTGTAGTTGACTCATTAAAAAAACACAACACACACACACAAATCTCATCATCACACATCTCATCATCATCATCATCATCATTAAAGAGGTCTTTGTAGCAGCTTTATTTACGCCACAGAAGAACCACTATTAAGTTCCATAAAGAACCTTGAGTGAAGAACTTTTACATCAGAACCTCTATATCAAGTAAAGGCTCCTTAAAAAGGCTCTACTAGGTTCAGTAGGAACAGTACACACTCAAAAGGCCAACAGCAGGGGAACAAAATATTAAAGTCAAATCTGAGTAGATACTGCAACACACACACACACACACACACACACACACACACACACACACACACACACACACACACACACACACACACACACACACACACTTAACTAGCTCGCCACACACGCCCTGTCTAACGAAACAAAGCAAAACAATCAGAAAAGTTCCAAAGCCGTTACGTTCCACACAATCCCCAAATTAAGCCCAGGAGTGAGAGACAGAGGAAGGTTCCATCCTCCACACCAGCTTTCTCAGCACGCCCGGCCAGGCGAAAAATACCCAACACGCTCTCCAGGGACAACGGCACCACCGGGGCCCAGAGTTCAGAGCCGAGAAAACTAACGGTAACACAGTCCGGAGGCTGCACACACAGCCAGCACCACACACACACACACACACACACACACACACACACACAGCCTGCACTACACACTACACTAGACACACGGCCTGGAGAGAGACGAGCTGGAAACCAGTTTTAATTGATTTGGACAAAGTCCACGAGAGACAGAGGGTCAACAGGGAGAAGGTAAATGGTGGTGGTGGGGGGGGGGGGGGGGGGGGGGGTAAGTCTGAGAGAGAGAGACAGGGGTATAGAGACAGGGGTATAGAGACAGGGGTTATAGAGAGAGAGAGAGAGACAGAGACAGAGACAGAGAGAGAGAGAGAGAGAGAGAGAGAGAGAGAGAGAGAGAGAGAGGAGAGAGATTATTTAATGTAATTAAGGACAGTCTTCTCAAACCAAACTACACCAGTTTCCCAAAATCAAAACCAAACTGGTCTCCATAACCCAAACACTGAACCGGTCTCCAGAAACCAGATCGCTCTGCATGGTCCAAACTGAACTGGTCTTCATATACTGACCCAGACCAGTGTCCACAAACCACACTGAACTGGTCTCCAGAAACCAAAAATCAAACTGACCCCTCTAAACCAGACCGGACTGGTCTCTGCAACCCAAACCACACACTCTACACACCAAAGCCAGTCTCTAATTAGAGCTCTTCTGCATATCAGTATATATCCATGGTGTTGAACAAAACCGTCCACAAAGACCAATAATCCCCCCAAAACCCACCGAAAGAGTTTACACCAGAGCTCCTCACAGACACGGAATTTTAAATTTAGGAGGAATTTCCTTTTTAATAGCCTCTCTTTACTGTGTGTCGATGAGGACCATGAGGGACCATCAGTACACCCTCAACACAGGAGGTTAGGGACACACACACACACACACACACACACACACACACGAAACATCTCAATATAAGATTTCAATTCATCAGACTGGCACACAGTAAATGTGTCAATAAAGACCATAGGGGGCTATCAATACACCCTCTATACAACACACACACCTCTCTCAATGGTGCGGCCCCTTCAGGCTCCTGAATAAAGCTGTAAACTGGTGAAAAGGAGCTGGCAGCATTTCAGCTTCAAACACAAACGATGGAGAAAAAGATGTAAACCGTGTTCTCACACACACACACACACACACACACACACACACACACACACACACACACACACACACACACACACACACACACACACACACACACACGACCTCTGTGTGCGCGACTGACCCCTCTGGATGGTGGTTTGTGAATGAGAAGAAAGGGAACAGTTGTGTGCAATTTAGAGATACCAGTGTGAATAATCATCTGCGGTCACTTCCTCCTCCTCCTCCTCCTCCTCCTCCTCCTCCTCCGTTTGATTCCACTGGCAGAGGAAAGCAAGTCTCTTCTAAAGACAATAATAATAGTAATAGCAATAATCCGGCGCAGTGCAGGGGATTATCGCTTCCAAAAAGGGCTGGAGATTAGAGAAGGTAGAATCTGGACTTCCATCACTGTGGAAAACAATACGGTTTTCTTCCCGTTTCCATTCTCTCCTTTACCTCCGCTCTCGCGCTCACTCGCGCCGCTGTGGGAAAGCACACCATCGCCATCGCAACAAAGAATGTTTTTTCTAGGGAAGCTCTGATATGGGAATTGTTCTTTTTCTTATATCCGATATCGTTTATGACCATAAACCAGCCCAGTCTCCTTTAACCAGCCCAGCCCAGCCCAAGCCCGGCCTCCACACACCAGCCCGGCCCAAGCCCGGCCTCCACACACCAGCCCGGCCCAAGCCCGGCAGCCACACACCAGCCCGGCCCAAGCCGGCAGCCACACACCAGCCCGGCCCAAGCCCGGCCGCCACACACCAGCCCGGCCCAAGCCCGGCCGCCACACACCAGCCCGGTTTCCTTAAACCAGCCCGGCCCAGCCCAGCCTCCACAAACCAGCCCGGCCCAAGCCCGGCCTGCACAAAACAGCCCGGTTTCCTTAAACCAGGCCGGCCTCCACACACCAGCCCGGTTTCCTTAAACCAGCCCGGCCCAAGCCCGGCCTCCACACACCAGCCCGGTTTCCTTAAACCAGCCCGCCTCCACAAAACAGCCCGGTTTCCTTAAACCAGGCCGGCCTCCACACACCAGCCCGGTTTCCTTAAACCAGCCCGGCCTCCACAAAACAGCCCGGTTTCCTTAAACCAGGCCGGCCTCCACACACCAGCCCGGCCAAGCCCGGCCTCCACAAAACAGCCCGGTTTCCTTAAACCAGCCCGGCCTCCACAAAACAGCCCGGTTTCCTTAAACCAGGCCGGCCTCCACACACCAGCCCGGCCCAAGCCCGGCCTCCACAAAACAGCCCGGTTTCCTTAAACCAGCCCGGCCTCCACACACCAGCCCGGCCTAAGCCTCCACAAACCAGCCCGGCCCAAGTCTCCATGAAATAAAGCGAATCTCGGTCAACGCGTACCCTGGCGGTCAAAACTTCGGGGAGACCACGCAATTGGAACCTCACTCTTCCAAACTCCTCCCACACCAAAACAGATTCCCACAGATTCCACAAACTTACTGAAACACATAAAAGACGATCTTCTTAGTGTAATTACCCAGACGGCTAGAAAACTACTTTACTTTATGGCTCGATTTCTTCAGAACCCTCGCAGGCTCAACTCTCAACCAATCACTGCGGTCTCTAGCATTGGCATGGGGCCAAAACCATCAAGTAGGTAATGGTCCACCATTTACGGCAGCACTGGCTTAAACACAGATGCCCGAGGCTTGGAACCTTCAAGTATCTCTTGAATTTTGACATTCTGCAGCTTTAGGACGTCTCCTTCCCGAAGAGCTGAACTCCGCCGACGTCAGAGGAAGAGAAAAACCTCGCTTCAGGACAAACGAGGTAAAAACACCCCAATTATTAAACTGGTTAGAACTTGAGAAAGACGCAAAGTGGACAACTAACAGCAAACTGAAGAAAGTAGCATTTATTAATAAACAGTTTGAAGCTGTTTGGAGAGTTTAGACCCTTTTGAACTCCCTCTATAATTAATATTTGTATCACTTACCAGCAGGTCTGTTAATTCCATTCATGGTTTCGGAGCAATTTAATATTCAGAACTGTTCGCTTTAGGAAAAAACAGCCCTGGATTTTGTAATATTACATAAATTACGTAATACACCATAAATATTCTGCTATCAAAGCAGCTGTGTGCTCAAGATCTGAGTGTATTTAGCCTAAACACTTCATCAAACGGTCTCCCCAATTCATTCCCCAGCACAGCGCGGAAAACGCGCTTCCCAAACCTGGTAATCGACTGCCCTCTAGTGGCCACACAAAGCAATGCTACACTCCAGTGACCCTGTACTATTCTGCACAGTCCTGTATGTGTGTAGAGCTACACACTATGCACGATTGTGGACACCCATTTTAATGAAGGCATTCAGCTGCTTTAAGCTGCACCCATTGCTGACACCGATGTGCAAGTGCACACAAACAGCTTGTCTAGGGCCTGTAGTACTGAAGTACTCCCAATAGAATAGGACTCTCTGGAGCAGATCAACATCATGACCCTATCAGCACCATGCTGCCTAATGCCAGGCGTGGGCTAGAGGGGTATAAAGCCCCCCTCCCAGCATTGAGCTGTGGAGCAGTGGAAGAACTGTGTTCTCTGGAATGATGGTGGTGGAGCTCCGTCCAGTACTTTTGGGATGAGGTGGGGAGTTGGGGATCATCTAGTGAACATCCTTAGCTCAATAACTCTAGCTCTGGTCACTGAATGCAATCAAATCCTCTTTCAGAATCTATTAGAAAGCTTTTTTCCCCTGGACTGTAGAGACAGCTACTCCAAGAAAAGAAAGCAGGATAAACCATGAATAAATAAGCAGGTGTCCGAATACTTTTGTCCAAAGCATCTACCAGTTCACTGAGGTCTTTTAGCATTTCTCTTTTTGACTATATAAAGAATGTCACTTTCTAAGAGGTCTCTCACTCTCTCGCTCACACACACGCACACACACACACACACACAAAGAGACTAATCTGGTGCCAAATAGGCCTGCCCATGGAGCTTTGATGTCAGCCTCACTCTGCATGCTCTCTTCACCTCTCCTCCTTTTTTCTTTCTCCTTTTCTCTCTCTTTCTCTCTCACTTTCTCAGCAGGCAAGGACACAGCATGTGTGTGTGTGTGTGTGTGTGTGTGTGTGTGTGTGAGTGTGTGTGTTTGGCATGTCTTTGATCACTTCGTTATTAGTGAGGTATGCAAAGACAGAGGAATTTAGAACCCCTTCGTCCTTCTCTTCCCTCCCTCACTCTCCCTCCGTCTGTCTGTCTCTCTTTCCCAGTCACTCCTGTCTCCTTTTTCCTGACGACTTCTGTGCTGTTATTAAAACTCTCACACGATAAATAACCAGGTCCTTAACAATTAAACAACACAGCAAAAACAGGGTCTTACTGGTATTTCACTGTAGTACAATTACACAATTACCATTACAGGTATATTTCATTTACATTATGTCCAGTCAGCACTTCTCAGCAATTCTGTAAATGTCCAAAAATAAACACATTTATAATACACACACACACACACACATACATACACATACATACATACATACACACATACATACACACATATTGGTGGCATCAGTAGGGAATCGAACTTGCAACCTCCTGATGAAGGGACCAATGCAGTGCGGTAATGCAGTACGAGCTCAGTGCATCACATCATGCCTCGAACATCCACAATCAGACCCTCACAATTTTATCTATAACAGTTTTTCTTTTTTATGCTGTTGGTGCATTTTGTCTATGTGACAAATGTAACATTTGTTATGATATACGATATTTATCACAATATGTCTTTAAACATTGTGATATTAAACTTTTCCATATCGCCCAGCTCTAACAGATGGCTGATCCAGGCATGTTTTAACGGCTCAGGTATCAGATTTTTTTTTATTATCTGGGAGCTAATTGGTCAGGGAGGAGAGTCAGTCTGGATCATTAGATATTAAACACTATAAAACAGTCATTTTAAGAAAAGTCTCAACTAAACGAAATCAGTCAGTGCAGAATGTCGGATTATAGAAACTGAGACTAAAAATAAAAAGATTTTACTGAACAATTTTTTATACAAACAGGAAGACCAGATTGGTAATGGCTGATACTCAGCATTAAGAGACATGGATTGGGTGGGGGTGGGGGGGGATAACCCCGTCTGGGACGTCCCTACTTTATAGTACTGTTGTACGCAGATTAATGTTAATATTATACATAATTTTATGCAAGACAACACTTTCCAATCGAATGACTGGACTACTAGTGTTTCCCAGTCCACTGGTAGACCTGTGGACTTGGAGAAGGAAAGAGAGAACCCATTTTGGGGTCTCTCTGCCAAAGAGCCATGCTCGAACCCTGAGCATGGACAATCCCGCGGCCTGTGTAGATTAAAAAAAAACAACATGAACGAGTCTCAGTAATGTTATGAGGGCAATCAGAAAGAGTTTCCTCACTTTACAGGCCAAGGCCTCTTGGACCCCCATGAACTACAGTGGCATCAGTAGGGAATCAAACCTGCAACCTCCTGATGAAGGGATCAATTCTTGCAGTAATGCAGTACAACCTCAGTGCATCACATCCCGCCTCGAACATCCAGACACTCAGACCCTCACAAGGCAACTTTGTGTAATGGTCAAGACTGGCCACAAGGGGTCAGTAAACACATAGCAAACAGCACCGGCTGTTTTTAGTGGAGAGGTCCCGAACCTGATTAAGGAGTAGTGCGGGTCAACACCTATGGTTGTATCTGTTCACAAAGTAACCACCACCAATTAAGGCTTGGATGGAGCACCACCATCATTCCAGAAAATGGTGCCAACTTAAAGCCGCTGAAGACATTCATTAGAAGTGTCCACAAACATCTGGACATGTTCTGATCTCAACATATCTGATCATGCAGATCTTCATTTGCACTTTAAACTGCATGAACGAGCACTGAGATAAATCTGTATCTCAAAAGAAATGAAAGTCAAAGACTGGCTATAAGCATCTTCAGTGTTTATTATTATTAATAATATTAATAATAAACTGAGATTGTAGGAAAGAATGATTTTAAAGGAGTAGGAACAGAAATGTATGTAAATGATTAGGACTTACATTCTCAATAACAAACGTCCAGTCTTTATCCTCAAACTCCTCGGCATGGGGGTCCTGCAAAATGCAAATATTAATTAGTAGCGGTATGCTGGTGGCCTGAAGTTGGGGACACCGCTTGAATATCTTTGTTTCTCAACATAACAAAACATCTGAAAATTCGATCTTCGTGTGATAAATACTGAGAGAACCCCCCCCCCCCCCCCTATTTATTACTCCTTCTAATGTGTAGAATTAGACTCAGTTTAGAAGATCTGCTGCAGATGATCAGAACATGGTTGGAGAGGATTATTCTGGAGGAGTCTGGGGTCTGATTTAAACCTCAGACGTTTAGTCTGGTCAGATCTTGATTGATGGTTGAAGTGAGGGGTGAAGAAGATCACCATGGCCAGATCCAGAGAGCTCTCTGAGGCCTTCAGAAAGAAGGGTGGAGATGCAGAGGAGTCTGGAAAGGGGCTTACAAAGAAAGTGGAACAGCTGACCAACACTACCATCATGTTGAGTACGGCATTAACCATCAGAAAGAGACCGACCACACACACACACGACTCTAGGAAACTAAAGGGGGAAATACCAGCCTTTACTCTGCATTCCATTTAAAATGGGAGGTCAGATTTCCCGAGTTCCGAGTGGGACATTTCAACTGGAATGCCTCCACAAGATTTCCTATTCGAGAAGACTGTTCGAGAAGAGAAGTTCAAAATCCAAGAGGGCTGCACTGTGCATAGCAGTGATACAGTTTATTAGCACTTCTACCTATTACATTTCTATTAACTGTATTTTTAGAAATGATGATTACAAACTTCTTCGTTTCCTCAGTTGTGAGAGTTAAATTTGATCACCTCCATCCCTCAGTGTTGATCACATGAAGATCCAGAAGATTGGGCCTTCATGGGGTTTCCTAAGTGTTTTCCTCATGACTGTACAGTGCGACTGTGAACCTACCTTAAACAGAGTGACCGTGATCTCCACGTTCTCAGGAACAGGCCACACCACCACTCCCCTGTAGGGGTTTTTGATTCCCGGCTGCCAGCTGTGAGACTGAGGACAGAAGCAAACACACAACACTGATCAGTAAAACCTAAACCCCAACACACGCCGGTCTGATCACTGATCGGATCCATTTCTGTGATGCTTACAGCAAAGGTCACTGTGTTCATCATTAGAACATCTCCAAAGTTCTCCTCGCTCATGGAGTCTAGTATTATTTAGAGTTCTCCTCAGATCAACACCTGGTTTGGTGGTAAATCAGGGCTTAATGATGGTAAATCAGGTGAGCTGCTGGACTGGGGGGCGTCCAGAAGAACCCTGGAGGAACCAAGCTCTGTTCTTCAGACTAGATCACTGACAAGATCTCACTACTTTCTTCAGAATGAGAAGCTCTTGTTTCTCCTTTTTACTGGATGAGATCTGAAGCTTCTACAGTAAAAACTCTCTCACCTCTTTTAGAATATGGGATTAGGGGTGTAAACCCCCTCTGAACTGGGCTGTATATTAGATATATTCGATATTTGCTTCTTTATGTTTGTAAAAGGTGCCTTAAGCTAAAGTGCAGTGAGGGTTTCCTCAAAAACAAGGCTCCACTTACAAAGCCCCTCAGTCCTGACACACTTCACACACACCGTAAATCTGTCTGGGGGGGTGGAACTGAAGCTGCAGAGCATGCACTGCTGAGACTTTCCTTCAGCTGTGTCTGATTCTTACCACCAGGGGGCAACAAAGAGCTGGCATTACACTGCATGATTACACCGCTGCCACATTTGGAAACTTAAACGGGAGTCCTCCCAAAAGCAGCCAGAAACTTCAGCTGTGTACTGGAGCTACACTACATGTCCAAATGTTTATGGACACCTCTTCTGCTTTGCTGCCAGTCGGATACTAGAATGTTGGCACTCTAGCTGAGGCTACTTTGTGCCAACCGGGAGCCTTCAGACATCATAAAAGATGGAGTAACCCATCCCTGAAGAAGCCCTGTCAATAAGATCCACATAAAGTGCAATAAACAGAATAGAGCACAGGGGGCGATATGGCCTCTATTGTTTCACTGCACCATGCAATGAAGTGGGTTCTACTGTAATTGGACCTTGGAGTGAAAACGGTCAAAGAAGCCAATTAAAGTCAATTAACTGCTTAATAAAAAAAAACAGCACCTTGGAGGATTTCCGTCGACTCCTGCGTGTCCACACAACCACCAGTTTGTCCGGTTGCCTAAGAAAACAAAAAAAACAGGAAAGCAAAACATCAGAACCAAAAGAATGAAAGGGTGATTCAGCAGAAGGATATCTGGGTCAGAGCTCCGCTGCACTGGACTGAGCTCACTCTCTCTGATGTTTGGTCTGGACGTACTCTGGTTCAGCGCTGGCTTGGAAAGAACCTGCTCACACTGAACATCAACACGTCAACATCCCCCTGATCTACACCAGCTCGGTTTAGGTCTCTGTGGGGTTTCACAGGTCTGACCACTGGCAGAATATGAAAATTCACTCACTGTGCAGCAATTACCACTGGTGTTTTGAGGTTGAGGTGAAATTTAAATGTGGGCGTGTTCACAGCATAAGCCACGCCTCTCCCTGCCCACATTACAGGAAGCATGCAGGGGATGGATTGACAGACGTTGAGAGGAGGCAGAGAGGTGGACTGAATATGATGAGAGACAGACAGACAGACAGACAGACAGACAGACAGACAGACAGAGAGAGAGAGAGAGAGAGAGAGAGAGAGACAGACAGAGAGAGAGAGAGAGACACACACACACACACACTAACAATAACATTGGAGAGAGAATAAGAGAGCGAGCGAGTGTTACTGTAAACGTGAGCCTTGGAGAGGAATTCAAATACAAAGTTGCCCATTGTGTCTGCATGCTCATGACCACCATCTCTCTCTCACACACACACACACACACACACACAGTAAAAGTTTCGTGAGATTTCTGAGCTGCACAAACCCTCCCTCAGAAACTCCCAGAATGCTTCTCTCTGTCTGAATCTTTCATTTGTTTAACTTCTTGTTACCTCCTCCTCCTCCTCCTCCTCCTCCTCCTCTTAACCCCCCGCCTCCCCCCGCTCTGTAGAGCTCTCTAAACTAATAAATAAACACATGAAGCTAAACTCTCTGCTGACATGAAGAGTGCGCGGGAACCCCTCCCCTCCACCCTGTGCATCAGTCAGGGAGAACCGGTGTGTGTGTGTGTGTGTGTGTGTGTGTGTGTGTGTGTGTGTGTGTGTCCACAGAACCGACACAGACTGATCCTCTGGGACCGCTCGGCAGGACCAGCGCACGTTTGTTTTTCTTCAGGTTTGATGAAACGAGGCCGAGCAGGAAGGTTTTCAGACAGAGCTGTGCCAAGCAGCAGGCCCTGGGGAGAAGCACACTGTGTGTGTGTGTGTGTGTGTGTGTGTGTGTGTGTGTGTGTGTGTGTGTGTGTGTGTGCGCGAGTGAGTATGAATACCTAAGCAGGTACAGCTGATTATTCACAATTTCAATATCCAAACAGAACGCCATCAACACACTCTCTGGCCACTTTATCAGAAACACCTACATTGCGTTTCCACCCGCTGGCCACTTTATTAGACACGCCTACCCTGTAGCGCCACTCACTGGGAACACTGGGTAATTAGCCATTAGCGTTCCGAAGAAACGGTTTACGGTTCTGTTGTTAATGAGGTTCCGTTCTTAGGGTTCTCTGTAAAAAGAAACGGAGCAGTTCTGCAGCTCAAGGTCTGGCTGTTTAAAGGTGGGCGTGTGAAACAGCAGGGCTGGTTGTGATGATGATGATGATGATGGTGATGACGATGGTCAGCGCTGCTCAGCAGGCTGACGTTTCCCAATCGCTTCCCAAAAGATTCAAGCTTTACCGGATTACAGTCCACGCTTTGTACGAATCGAGGGCGTGGTCAACAGTTTCTGACTGCGGTGTATTGGTACAGACTAGGAATGACTGGGGCTAAACTCCTCCTGAGAGACGTAGGGACGTAGGAGCTCAGTCTCCGGTCGGGAACGCCCTCCTGTCAGTGACCGGAATCGTGGGATCATGGAAGAGGCGGGAAAAGGAAGGAGGGAGAATCTCCAAAAAAAGACCTCCAGCAGAACCACAACCGAAACAGAAAGTCTGGAGGAAACGACGCAGCCGAAATAAACCTGGGGGTCACCAGAGAGGAAGGAGCGGCGCTGGGAGGAGACAGCAGGACATTCGACTCCTCATCCTGCGGTGAGCGTAACGACCGTGGTGACCACAGAGGAGCATCACCTCTGGCTCCTCGCCCTACGCCCAGCTCCTCATCTCTGACGGACAGTGCCCGCAACTTCGAGAGCTGGTCTTCAGTTCAACAGCTACTGTCAACAGGCTACTCATACACTAGAAGGCTTGTGATCGGCCACACACACACACACACACACACACACACACACACACACACTTTTGAAAAGCTACTGAAATACAGAGCTCAAGAAAAGGAAACATTGACGCTGAGGTTTTCCACTGGAGAAACCAATGAATGGGTCATGTGTTTCTTTTACACACACACACACACACACACACACGTGGGGGAGTGGTGAGGAAAATGAGGAGTGTAAGGGGGAAAGAAAGTAATTTTAACGTTGGAACATTGGTGCAAGAATTTGATTGCATTCAGCAACAAGAGCGTTAGTAACATCCAGATGTTGGATTAATCACACCACCTCAAACCCCTCCTCTCCACCTAGCTCCACCATCCATCATTCTCAATGCTGGGGGGCTTTATACCCCTCTAGCCCACGCCTGGTATTATTAGGCAGCATGGTGCCGATAGCTTCATGATTATGTTGATCTGCTCCAGAGAGTCCTATTCTATTGGCAGTACTTCTTCTCTACAGGGACTAGACAAGCTGTGTGTGTGCATTTGCACATCAGTGTCAACAATGGCTGCAGCTTCAAGTAGCTGAATGTGTTTCAGTGTTCCAGGATCATGCTGGTGCTCCACGGACTGGAACAGGGAGAACGGCGTCTCCGTCATTCCCACTGCACTACGGAGCTTTGGTGGAGCTGCGGGAGAACCTCTCTCCAGAACCGTGGAACCCTACAGCCTCAGTTCCTTCAGCTTGTCTACAAATGCACACGTATAGCGGTCAATGAGGGGGCGCTCAAAGCACGGCTAGTATTTACAGCAGCCAAGTCAAATCAAATTAAATTACACTCCCCACCTGTAGGGGGAGCCCAGCAGGTAAAAATACCCATTGTGCATAACTTGTGTGCAATTGTACCCCATTTTTATCCAGTCTGAAGGGGCCAATTACACAATCCCTGTTCATGTAAACCCCCCAAACACTAGGAGGAGGGTGAACGCTAGCCTGCAGCATCGCTAGCACGGCTCCTCAGCTCCGACACAGCAGCTAACAGACGTCTGTGCCGACCAACATCAGACTAGGAGTCTGAGAGAGCCAGGCCGGTTGTGCTCTCTCTGTAGGGTCAGATCTGGTAGGGGGCTTTGTACCCTCCAGCCGTGACCAGGCATTAGGTCTGGGGGCAATAGGTTCATCTCGTTTATATGCTGATGGGTGGCTGGGATTCGAACCAGCGATTGCTGTGGCAGCGCCCAGCTGCTTCAATCTCATCAGTCCAGACTCGGACCATATCCGCCAGACAGGGCCGTCCCTCAGAGGCGCCGTTCTGTGCCAGAATCAGTGCGTTAACATTTAGTCCCCTGCTGCTGAGCGATTCTTTACCACGGTCAAAGCTACTCATGAGGATTCCTCTCTCACGGCCGCAGCGTATTCCTGAACACGCTGGAATCGTTAAAGAACCCTGTAAATCCTATGGAATTCTGGGTCTGTGCAAAAAAATAAATAAATGGGGAAAATAGCCTTTAAAACATGGGATGATGAACCACTTTTAAACAGAAGGCACGTCTTTATAGAGCTCTAATACCAAACTAATGATTCACTGGGTTCTACTTCTGTGCATATTTACTTCCCACAGAGAACCAACACTCTGGCACCGGCTCCACGGCCGGCCATGGCATGAGAATTACCAGTAAAACAGCCTGGAAAACACGTCTCCGTTCTTGAAGGTGATGAAAGCTGGAAACCTGGACAAGCGTAAGAATCTGAGACTTTACAAGAACCAAACTGTGATGTTCTAGACAATGACTGGGTCAGAACATCTCCAGAACATCAGCAAGCAGGTCTTGTGGGGTGTTCCTAGTATAAAGTGGACCTACCAGAACCTGCCAAAAGGGCTCCAAGGAAGGACAACCGGTGAACCGACGACATGGAGAACTTACAGGACGTCCTAATGGATCGAGTGCTAGATACCACAGGACACCTTCAGAGTTCCTGTGGACAGAGCAGAGCCAGCGCGTGGAGCGGAGTACACCACCGACTCTAAAGCGTGTCTGCAGTCGTGTGCAAGCTCCGTAGTTCCATCGAGTGGTTCAGAAAGGAACTGCAGCAGCGCGTGACCGAGGAGGCTCACGAACTCACAAATAGGATCTAATCTGCTAATCAGAGAAATAGCGCCCGATCTAATACATTGGTTTGAATATTAGTCGATACCGATAAAATTAGAGATGCACCAATCCGGATCAATATTAGGATCAGATATCAATCCCAATGTTAACAAAATTAGCTGGATCGGGTATCGGATAATTAGGCCGATCCATGGAACCGATCCTTTCACTGTTAATTTGTTGGCGTGAGACTGCAAATAAAACAATGACCAACAGTAATTTAGTACATTTATATCTGTGTTCATTTGTTATATTATATAAAGTAATGATTAAGTCAATCCTGATGCCTTAAGTCTCTCCCACATTTAATTTATTAATTCAGCAATGGTATCAGCCCAGTATCGGGTGTCGACCGATACGCAAAGTATGTATCGGTACTGGAACTGTAAAAGTCGTATCGGTGCATCCCTAACTAAAACAGTGCTTACTGCATTAACCAGGTTTGGCTGATGACTCTTGCATCAAACCACACACACACACACACACACACACACACACACACACACACACACACACACACACACACACACACACACACACACACACCTCTTCTAAGGCATGCTGTAATGGAAATATCCCTTTATTGAGTTTTGGAAGGGGCGATAAAACAGTTTTATTGGCTCCATTACAACAAATTAAAGTCTTCAACGCGGCGACAGAAATAGAGAGGGCGATATTAATTCACTGCTCTGCACCGGTGCCGGTGCTGTGATTGCACCCAGGGGTCCACAGGCCACCCATTCTTCTCATTAGTCCGCTCCAAACAACTGCTCAAATGTACTTTCCATATTAAAATCTAATGAAGTGTTCAAAAGCAGCGCCACAGAAGAGCCAGTTTTGGTTCCACACTCTCAGGAAGGAGACTGGTGGTCTAACGCTGCATACCTAATGCCAGGCATGGGCTAGAGGGGTATAAAGCCCCCCCAGCATTGAGCAGTGCTCTCTTGTCGCTGAATGCAATCAAATCCTCACAGCAATGCTCTTCTAAAATCTAGTAGAGAGTCTTCTTCTCTGGACAGTAGAGACAGTTACTCCAACAACAGCAGGATCAACTCTTTTTAATCCCCTTGATTTCAGAAGATACTATGAAAGAGCAGGTGTCCCAATACTTTTGTCCATATAGTGTATAATATAGAGATGCAGGTCTTAACTGTACTAACGGGTGTTTTATATTATGACTGGATACAGTGCACACGTGTCTGTGTGTGTGTGTGTGTGTGTGTGTGTATAAAGGGTGTTCTCCCAGTCTGCCTAAAACCTGCTGAGCCACAGTCCTGGCCGGGTGCTCTGCTGGGGAAAAGCCTGCCGCTGGCACCAGGAACACTCTGTAATCCAGAGGATCCCTCAGATGGAGCTCAGCTGCGGCCGAGCGCTCGGCCTAGAACGCTGAAACCACACAGAACACTACGTTCCACCTGCAGCACATCCTAGAACAGAACAGGACGTCCCATAGAATGGCGCATTCTAGGACACGCCAGTCCACAGGCACAGTCTCACAATTTCACTAGGAGAGCATCCTAGAACCGGGCACTCCACCAGCATCGTGTTCCAGAACACGTCACTGCATCAGTGGAACCTGACTCCTAGAACCTGGCACAAGAAATTCCACCAGGATTCAACAAGTGCTAGAGTTAGTAAGGTCAGGATGTTGAAGGATTCCCACCCCACCTCAATTCAGGGTCATCCTAAAGGTATTGGATGGAGCTCCACCACCATCCATCATTCCAGAGAACACAGTTCCTCCACAGCTCCTCAATGCTGGGGGGCTTTATACCCCCCCCTATTAGCCCACGCCTGGCATTAATAGGCGGCATGGTGCCGATAGGATCATCTAGTTTATCTGCTCCACTGTGTGCGAGTGTGTGCATTTGATAGATAAGAGGCGTCCACAAACATTTGGACATAGTGTATGGTTCTTAAAGAAAGCAAAAGAGGCTCTTCCATAGAGTCGCTGATCTGAATCACCCTGTTTTCTTAAGAGTGCAGTGTCCCATTACTCCAGCACTAACGTACGGGACACCGGCACCGAGTCCACGCTCTGTCTCCCTCATACAATACAAGAAGGCCCGGCGCTGTTGGGTCAGAACTTCATCGGCTGCATGTGGAATCACCCTCAGCCCATTCACCCCTCGATTCTCTGGTCCTACTGGAGACCGCCGCAGTCACTGCAGCAAAACCGCAGCCTCAGGGGTTCCACTTTCTGCAGATGGCAAAATCCACCACCAACATGGCCCCGCCCACACTCTCTAAATCCCGCCCCAAATTCCTCCAGTTTGTGTGCAGATGATAATCAACCCCACAAGCAAAACAACGTCAGTGAACAAGCCAAGTCTTATGGCTGTATCGTTACCTGCAGTTGACTGCGCTTACGCTATAGGTCCAAAAGTTTGTGGACACCCCCATTAAGAGAGGCATTCGGCTACTTTAAGCTGCACCCAGTGCCGACACAGATGTGCAAATGCACAAAGTTGCAAGTTGGGGAATTGTCAGCTGTGTGTGGATCTAAACGCCTGTGACAGTAAATGGTGTGCTGTAATGCAGCGGAATTTACTAATAAGAAGGTGTCCGCAAACTTTTGGACACATTCAATGTCTCAACATGTAAAATGCAGATGAATGTGGAGACGAACAGTCTTTCCTCACATTCCTCTTCCTCCCCCAGCGCCCCAAAGCAACAGACATCGCCACATTCCTCTCATTCCATCCCCTACACACACACACACACACACACACACACACACACACACACACACATCTGGAGCACCTCAGGCACGTGTGTGTGTGTGTGCTGCCCGGGGGTACAGCATTCAACTAAACACATGCCTTCAAAAAGCCTGGCTCATCTTTTCTGATCCATGCGTGCTAGCGTGTGTGTGTGTGTGTGTGTGTGTGTGTGTGTGTTGGCGCTCTGAACTGATACACAACAGTGCGTGTTTGTTACTGAAATCTGACTCAAGTGAAGCCGAGCCAAACCTCAGTTTCTCTGTAGTGCTGAAATACGGGTGATGAGAGCACAGTGAAACTCTCTGACGCAGACAGAGAAACTGCACCACCTAACGCAGTCTCCGGGCCAGTACCGCCACCCAAACGCAGTCTCCGGGCCAGTACCGCCACCCAAACGCAGTCTCCCAGGCCAGTACCGCCACCCAAACGCAGTCTCCCAGGCCAGTACCGCCACCCAAACGCAGTCTCCGGGCCAGTACCGCCACCCAAACCCAGTCTCCGGGCCAGTACCGCCACCTGAACACAGTCTCCCAGGCCAGTACCGCCACCTAAACAGAGTCTCCAGGGTCAGTACCACCACCACCTAAATACAGTCTCCGAGCCAGAACTGCCACCTAAACAGAAAAGAGCCAGGCTTTTTGAAGGCATGTGTTTAGTTAAATGCTGTACGCCCAGGCAGCACACACACACACACACACACACACACACACACACACACACACACACACACACACACACACACACACACACACACACACACACACACACACACACACACACACACACACACACACACTTGCCAGTTCTGCCACCTAAACACAGTCTCTGGGCCAGAACTGCCACTTAAATACAGTCTTCACATCAATACAGGCACTTAAACACAGTCTCAGTATTGATCCTGGCATTCAAATACTGTACTCGTGCCAATACTGCCCCCTAAACACGGTCTGCGTGTTGATCCTGGCACTAAAATACAGTCTCTGCATCTGAGCCGGTACAGATACTGATAGTATTGGTGTTGATACCAGCATTTAAAAACATGAGCATCAGTGCCAACACTAGCACTTAAATACAGTACGGTATTGATATTGATACTGGGACCCAATTAACCATCAGGATCAATACTGGCACTTAAATACAGTATCAGTATTGACACTGGCATCTACACACAGCATCTGTATTGATTCTCACACCCAAATACAGTATCAGCACTGATACTGGCACTTAAGTACAGTATCCAGGTCCAGTACTCAGACTCTCATTTGGTATCGGTGCCAATACTGCCACTAAAATGCGGTATCTGTATCTGAGACACTGGCATTTAAACACATTAGTGGTGCAGATACAGGCACCTAAATACTACAAATACCAATGCTACAGGTATTGATACTGGGTATGTGGATATCTGTACTTAAATACTATATAAAAATATATAATTATATAATTAAATATATAATTTAATATATATTTATTATGATGTCAATTTTAAGTCAGATCGCCCACCCCAACACTGAGCTCGCCCTTTACACTACACAGGCAAGTCCAATACAGCAATACTCAATCACACACACACACACACACACACACACACACACACACACACACACACACACACACACACACAAACTTAGCATTCCACAGCAAGAAGCAGAGTCACACATGTTACTGTGAGTCTACCAGAGTACACAGAGCGTGAGAGTATGTGTGTGTGTGTGTGTGTGTGTAAAACAGACAATAACTCACCATTTCTTTGTACATTCCACCATGAGCTCCTGATAGGACGCCACAAACTGGAATTTGGACGCATGTTTTCCCACGCGCTGCAGCCTCTTCCACACTGAAGCCATGCTTCTCTACGAGCTGACAGTTTGGGGAGACTAACGGTACTAATAATAATAATAAAAAGAAGAATAATAACAAAGCAATAGTCCAGTCCTGCCAGCGCTGCCCTCCTGATTCCTCCTCCTCCTCCTCCTCCTCGAAAAATCCAATTCAACAGTATCCGGCCCAATTCCCAGCGTTGCATACATTCATTGTTGATGCTTCAGGGGAGAAGAATTAAAATACAACAGCAGCAGGAAAGAAGCCACGACTCCAGAGAGGGATCAGTGCCATGAATGAACACACAATCACGGAGGACTGAAGAGTGGCATGGCAGAAAGGCGCTCTACATCCACAGAGGAGACGGCCAGGCGACCAACAGCAGCATGGTGTAGCCCAGGTACTCCCGAATCCGGTTCAGAGCAGCATGGCGGTCCCTTATTCCATGGGTTTCAGCATCGGAAAACCTGCAGACAGACACAACGACATTAACAACACTTGCCCTTGTTTACACCTGATCACTTCATGAGGCTACTATCTGGACTGTACAGGTATCAGATTTTAGCCACTTTTCGTTTCTATGGGCAGTTTGCAAAGTGCGCACCACGCATGCTTGGCTGAGGCAAGGAAGGAGAACTGGAGTTATGAGGGGCTTCGAGCTGATGGGACACAAAGCCAGACCCCCTTTTGCAGAGGCAGAGGTTGAGCATAACTGGACTATCAGCAGGAGCAGACGCAGTGGTGGGGTGCGGAAGGAGCGTCGCCATGCGTCACATATTCATAGTGCATAGTAATGGAGAGGAGGTGTTAGGCCGTGCTCCTTCTCCCAAACTTTTAGTCATTACATAAAAATAATAATATTTTGTTCATGCCTCAAACAAATTCAGTCAGGGGCAGGTCAATGTGGGTCAATTTCACCGTTCTTCTAGGAAAAGGTTTTTATAGCCATGCAGCCAATCACGCAAGTCCACAAGCAGCACCAGCAGCACCAGCAGCAGACAGCTTCCACACGAGCAGCAAACCGGGGCACCAAAATCCGCTTAAAGCGAACCCCCGACCACTGATTACAGGTCATACGTAGCGATGCTGCCATACGTACCCTTAAAAATCAACGCTGCTGTGACGCCCAAAGACAGCCGCAGCGCGAGGAAGCTGCATCAAGCTAGTGCGAATCCAAGATTGCCATCGCCAGGGAAACAACCTGCAGCAAGTTCAAGCAAGGTGTCCTGGCACTGGATCCCACCTGGAAGAAGCAAAACAAGAACAGATGTTTTCAGGTTACAATGCTTGAATGATGGCGAAGAATAACTGAGTTTCATTTGCGATCACGTAGCAGTCGTCTGGAGTCGGCAGACGAGCCCGTACGAGACTCATCACGGATGACGGAAAGGGCCGTTTGGTACAATTTCAACAACCACACATTCCTGCACTTCACATCCTGCACAACTTATCCATGCCAACGACACGCAGATAGGCTCCGGGCCAGCTGAGAACGCTCGACCTGCCAGAACCAACCCTGACAGTGTTCTAGATTACACAACACTATCAGACGGACTTGGCCCAGGCTGCTCTCGCCATCCACCTACATCATCAACCTGGAGATACGCATGTAGCAAAGCCTGTCTCACTGCACGGTGGAGAGGCCAGACAGAAGTCACGAGTCGTGTTTGAGTGACATCCCGAAAGAAAGTGGGGGTTTTTAGTCACTGCGGGAGTTTAGTATTATTTATAGTTCTCATACAAAACCTGGTTTTGGAAACCTGTGCTTAACACCTAAACCCTATTGGAGGTCTGTTTTTAAAAAAAATAAAAAAATAAAAAATAGCGTTGGACGTGTTTGAAAGATCTACATCTTTTTTGTTGTTGTTGTTGTTGTTGTGGAGAACCACAACCAATCAGTCGACTACACAACTGGGCCTGTGCTGGGAAGGGTGTGGAGACGGAAAGCCCAGCCCCTATAGGAGAAGGTCAGTAAACAGCAGTGAAGAATACAACACCACGAGGTGCTCCTCAAGACTAGAGAGGAACCCAACTACTGCAGGTGTGTCTATAAACACCACATCAGTCGAGCCCGAGACCTGCGGTGTTGGAAGTGCTTAAAGGCTCCACATCATCATCATCATCATTTTTGGGGGAGAACCACAACCAATCGCTTGACTGTCCTCATGTGATGTGGGAGTGGGTTGAGGGCTGAGAAGCTTCGGCAGATGTTCAAACACATCCTACAAATAGATCAACTTGGAGAAGGACTGTTTAAATATATAAACATAGACAATGTATAAATATAGACGATGCGAGAGCCCAGAGAAGAGGACAGAGGCGGTTCAGGAGATGCTCAGGACAGATATAACCCCACACCCAGAGCTTGTGGGACGGTGTTGAGAGATGTGAGGAGGAGAAGGACACTCCAACCTGTATAGGAGGTCAGTGCCCAGCAGTGAAGGAGGTGTGGAAGAACCCACACCTGGCTAGTCTCAGCCAGGTGCTCCACTGAACCCATGCCGGTGTCTGCAGGGTCGCTGAAGAAGAAGAAGAAGAAGAAGAAGAAGAAGAAGCCTGGTTAAATGGTAGGGGAGCTGACGTTGAGCTAGCTAGCTCCACAGCTCCACAACAACCTAGCTAGCTCAGCTCACACGTCTGCTTTCTGCATGACAGTTTCGAGGACCTACTCGGGACATGATCTGGGTCACTGACTCACTCGAATATTCGGCAATAGGAGGCATATCACCATCACCATCATCATCAGCAGCAGCAGCAGCAGCAGCAGCAGCAGCAGCAGCAGTCTTAGCTTAGCTTAGCACAGGCTAGCGCCTAGGTACCGCACAGTCGCCCGGACCCCGCTGTGCTGCCTCGTCTTTTGTGGGAAAAACAGAAAGAGAATCCATCACTCACCTCTTAAATTATTCAGCAGGCCGGCCTCGGTCGCAGTCTGATGTCCGGAAGGGTAGCCAGATCGGCTAGGCTAGGCTAAGCTAAGCTAAGCTAAGCTAACCACAGTCCTGCAGGCGCAGCTAGCCTGCCAGCTAACGCCACCCAGCAAAGAGGCAGGAATGCTAGAAACGCGAGGAGCTCGGCATGAAGACGAGGACCAGGAGGAGCAGAAGGGGGTGATCCGCTCTCTCGCAGCCCGGCAGGGGGCCAGCAGTGCTGCCTCTCCGTGTTCTTGGCTTTTCTAAGCGAAGCTCCGTAAAAACACACCAGCTCAACAGTCAGGTTTCCTCTCCGTCATCTTAATACATTCGCTCGGGCACGCCCACCGGCGAGCTCTGATTGGCTGGCGCCTCTCGAGGTACTTACACATTCATGAAGCGGAGTCTCCTATTGGTCAATCCACACGTCTTTCGAAGCGCCGTCGTCCCGCCTCGCCTTGACTGGCTCGGAAACATGAGTGTTGCAATGTGGACCATAGGTTTCTATCGGGCACAGCCTGTGGAAAATAAACAGCTTATGCAGGCAATTAGAAGAGCTTATCTGCTGAATTAGTGCTGGTTAAATACATAAATATATCTCATTTCATTTCATTTACACTGAAAAAAGAAATTAAATACACTAAGGTTTTAAACTGGACTTTACGTATAGCTAGATGGATGGATCACTTTATTTATCCCACGGGGAAAGTCAGTTTTTATATTTATATATCAAAAGTCTAACCATATAGGAACTGTTCATGCAGAAAAGTAAAGATGCAAAGATATGCAATTAAAATATAGGTTCATAATGCATACAAATCATTTTTAATATTTTATCAAATATATATATACATATTGCACTGAAATATTTATATATATATATATATATATTTAATGTAATTGATTTTTTATATTAAGGCCATATGTTTATGTCTGTCCTTTTTTTTTGCCCACAATGTGTCTAAGCAATTATATGCAGCACTGCTGTAATGCTGCAATTTTCTAAGGGAACATAATACAAATAAAGCATAAATAAAAAAATAAAAATAAAAAATAAAAAAGTTTTTTTTTTTATTTATAATTTATGTCTAATTTAACCCCACTTTCTACCCAATTTGGAGGGCCAATTACCCAATCCCTGTTCATGTGAACTCCCCCTAGCACGAGCAATTCTCACAACACTAAGAGGGTAAGTACTAGCCTCCGACACATTATCCAACTGCCGCTGATGCAGCATCGCCAGCTAGCCAGCGTGCTCGTCGGAAAGCGCAGCTCCCCCTCAGCTCCGACGCAACAGCGCCGATGCTGTGGGGCATGGTGTGAGGAGGAAGTGCCATTAACCCACCCACTCAGAGACTGCGCTCTCTCTGAGTCCGGCTGCTGATGGCTAGCAGCATGACCATCACACCACTAGAGGGCTATATATACATAAAGATAGATAGATAGATAATAAAAATCATTTATTCGTGAGGGGTCATAATGTTTTAACTCATCAGAGTTCATGTTAATGTGTGTGTGTGTGTGTGTGAAAGAGATCCAGCAGAAGCTTTCTGATAATCCTGGAGGTTCAGCCAAACACAGCGTCATCCGAGTCACATAAGGACTCTCTCTCTCTCTCTCTCTTAAACACAACCATTATCCACCTCTAAATCTCCTGAGACAGTGTGCTAATATCTGTCTTAAACACAACACACACACACACACACACACACACACACACACACACACACACACACACACACACACACACATGGACAGAATAAGTGTCTTTTACATCACATTTGTCCATTTTTGTGCACAAAGTTTCTGTATTTCTCTTTGTTCATTCTGGGCAAATTGTATTTTATGCATCATTTGTCCCCATTTGTCCCCTGCATTTACCTATTTGTCCCCTGCATTTTCCTATCTGTCCTCATTTGTCCGCTGCATTTTTATATTGGTCTTCATTTGTCCCCGGCATTTTCCTATCTGTCCTCATTTGTCCGCTGCATTTTTATATTGGTCTTCATTTGTCCCCGGCATTTTTCTATTTGTCCACACTTGTCTTTGTTTCTCTGTAGTATTTGTTGTTTTGTCCTTACATGTCCCCTGTAGTCTTATTTGTCCTCATTTGTCCTTTATATACTTCTATTTCTCCTCATTTGCCCCATTTATGTTTCTATTTGTCCCCATTTGTCTTTATTAGTTTGTTGGGTTTTTTTGTTGTCCCCATTTGTCTTCATTTATTGCTTGTATTGTTCAAGCATTCATCCCCTGTATTTTTATTTGACCTCATTTGTCTCTCCCTTCTTCTATTTGTTAACTGAATTTTCCACGAGTCATTTTATTAGTCCACATTACTGAACTGAATCAGCTCAGGTTGTTTTTTGTTAAATGTAAGACGTGATCTCCAGCGCTCGCTCGCTCACTCGCTCTCCCTCTCTCTCTCTCTTCCTGTTTATACCCATCAGTAATGTGAGAGCGTGGCAGGATGATAAGGATCCTGACTGTAAACGATGCCTCCCTGGCGAGCCTGGTGGGGGAGGAGGAGGAGGAAGACGGCGTACAGGACGAATATGTACTACACCTAAAGAATAAATAATGATGTCCTGCAGAGACAGGAGAACCTGCCGAGATTACTGTTCACTTACAGTCAGCCTGAAACCTAAGCTGACCTTCCTGACCTTGCTAGCTTGTGCGTCTGCTCATATTACCCATAATACAACTAATGATATCAATAAAAATGAAACTCTGTATCTGACTTATCTAAATGTGATCACTTCTGCTGCCTCTAAAACGTCTTCTGATGTTTGATGATGTCACCATGCAGCAGTGAGTGGGGCTAAATGATATTAACCAGTAACATCATCTTTAACCTCCCAATTCTTATTCCGACGTTATTCTGTTTGATCTGACGTCATAAATTACAGACAAATGTGGACAAAATCTTTAACAGACCGACAAAAAAGTGTTGTGACACCACACAGTTATTCTCATGCTATATAGACTTAATTACAGGTAGACACTCTCACTGACCACTGACTTTATGTTTATTTGGGTTTATTCTAATGTTATATAGAGTTAATTACAGGTAGACACTCTCACTGATCACTGACTTTATGTTTATTTGGGTTTATTCTAATGTTATATAGAGTTAATTACAGGTAGACGCTCTCACTGACCACTGACTTTATGTTTATAAAGATTTATTCTAATGTTATATAGAGTTAATTACAGGTAGACACTCTCACTGACCACTGACTTTATGTTTATTTGGGTTTATTCTAATGTTATATAGAGTTAATTACAGGTAGACACCCTCACTGACCACTGACTTTATGTTTATTTGGGTTTATTCTAATGTTATATAGAGTTAATTACAGGTAGACACTCTCACTGACCACTGACTTTATGTTTATTTGGGTTTATTCTAATGTTATATAGAGTTAATTACAGGTAGACACTCTCACTGACCACTGACTTTATGTTTATTTGGGTTTATTCTAATGTTATATAGAGTTAATTACAGGTAGACGCTCTCACTGACCACTGGCTTTATGTTTATTTGGGTTTATTCTAATGTTATATAGAGTTAATTACAGGTAGACACTCTCACTGATCACTGACTTTATGTTTATTTGGGTTTATTCTAATGTTATATAGAGTTAATTACAGGTAGACACCCTCACTGACCACTGACTTTATATTTATTTGGGTTTATTCTAATGTTATATAGAGTTAATTACAGGTAGACACCCTCACTGACCACTGACTTTATATTTATTTGGGTTTATTCTAATGTTATATAGAGTTAATTACAGGTAGACACCCTCACTGACCACTGACTTTATGTTTATTTGGGTTTATTCTAATGTTATATAGAGTTAATTACAGGTAGACTCTCTCACTGACCACTGACTTTATATTTATTTGGGTTTATTCTAATGTTATATAGAGTTAATTACATGTAGACACTCTCACTGACCACTGGCTTTATGTTTATTTGGGTTGATTATGTTATACAGAGTTATATAGAGGTAGAAACTCTAAGTAAGTAAGTACAGAGTGTTGTGGTGCCACACAGTGGAGGGGAAGGAGGATTAGGGGTGGGTCTGCTTTAGTCTGAGACAAACACTGAGCCTGAAAGCCTGGATTCATTTAAATAAAAATACCAAAAACAGCTGAAACAAGTGTGTGACTGCAGGGGAACTCAAAATCTCCCATGACTCTGCCTCAGGATCTTCAGAAAGGGAGGTGACCCACACTTTGGACTTATTTTGGTGTGTAAGATTGGATCTTTCTGAAGTCGAGGACTAAACGCTAGGTCTCGAGTTTTGTATAAATAAACCACATTTATCTCTTCCTGGAAACAAGCTCGTTCAAACTCTCTGATTCAACACTGATTTGATTCACGATACATTTGAAACATCTGAGCATATGGATCCAAATACAGTATATACAGTACTGAGGGGATGTCCTAGACGTCTGAGAAATGTGATAGTTGTGAAAAACAACCCTGTAGTGATTTTATATAATCCTTCCTTACAGTAAATCTGACTTTGTGTATTAGGGCTGATTCTAATGTTATATAGATTTTACAGATAAACCACAGACTATGCTTTTGTATGTTTATTTTAATGTTTTGTAGAGTTATATAGAGTTATATAGAGTTAGACACTGACTGACCACTGACTATGTTCAGTTGGGATCATTTTAATGGTTCTTTTGATTTACTGGTGGCACTACAGCAAATGTTTCGGTCTAATACTCCCTGCACAATATATAACAAAGCTATTTTTTATTTTCAAAAAATCCACACAAAACACTTGATTTTGACATAATATAAATAAAATCTAACATAAAATAATTCCTCAGGAACTTCCTGGGCACTCCAGACCTGATTTTTCCATCTCTAAACCAATGCAACAATTCATCTAAAGCTTCATGACAAGAGTCTTCTGCCATGTCGTCACGAAACCTAAACTGCTAGGGTCCTGTTTAACTTTTAATCAGCCTGTAAATAATATTTTTATGCTATATTTGAACTATAACCGTCATTGCAAGTCGACTCATGAAACAGTGCTTGGACCCCGTATATTGCCGCTTGCAGCTCTATTGTGTATGTACTCCACGGCCTCTCCACTGCTGTACTCACTGGTGAGACACTGTGTTCAACAGATAAATTATTGGTTATTCTTCTCATTTTGGGGCAAAATAAACCGCTGCTGCAGGACAGCCGTATACTGCACTGTTAAAAAGTATTGTTATACTCTGACCCCCGTCATAATTTCACCAGTGTAACAGTGTTTTTACTGCAGGATGGGCTCAGCCCCCTCTACGCACCTCTGCTGCCCACCTGTGTGTGTGTGTGTGTGTTTTGATTGGAGTCAGGTGTGTTTGGAAACCTGCTCTGAGCTGGGTTTTCTGAAGTGGTGTGTTTTCTCTCTCTCCCCCGGCGGTTTTGATGTAATGGGGAACACATTGGCGTCCGGGCTGAACTCCAGCAGAGTGATAACACTCCCTTCTCCTTTAAAGGACATTTACACTCTCTCTCTCTCTCTCTCTCTCTCTCTCACTCACACACACACACACACACACACACACACACACACACACACAGCGTTATCCACGTTATTAGATCATCAGAACAAAAGACAGACAGAAAGACACACCGTGTGGGATGTGAGGAGCTTGTGTTAGATACACTATATGGACAAAAGTATTGGGACACCTGCTCATTCAGTGTTTCTTTCGAAATCAAGGGTATTAAAAAGAGCCATTCCTGCTTTTGTTGGAGCAACTGTCTCTACTGTCCAGAGAAGAAGACTTTCTACTAGATTCTGGAGTAAAGTAGCTAAATGTTTTCATCAGAAGTAGTGTCCACAAACATTTGGACATATAGTGGAGGTGGTCAGATTTCCTGTGTAAACCTAATTCTGTGCTGATCTGTCACTTTAACGGAGAAGTGTGTGTGTGTGTGTGTGTGTGTGTGTGTGTGTGTGTCAGAACAGCCTTAATTTCCTGTCTATCTGAGTTGATCTCTGCTCACCATCTCATTTCCCGCCCTGCACGAGTCTCTCTCTCTCTGCAGTACGGAGGGAATGAAACAGTAATTATGAGGTAAATCCTTAGATATTAAGACTCTTTACTCTTACTTTGCTACAATCACAATTAATTACAGTTACTTAATCAATTACATTCAATTATACAGTCTGTATGAACAGATTCACACCTGCACTTCTGATATCCCGTCTGGTCTGATGGGACAAAATGAGACAGAGACAGAGAGAGAGAGAGACAGACAGACGTGTCAGTCATTTCCTTCCTTGTATCTCGTTCCAGATCCTGGAAAATACAGCATGGCACTGACTCAGACTGACTCAGACTGAAGGGGTTTAACCTACATGAAGCGAATGGTGTTACACAGTCGCCCTCTAGTGATGAACACTGATTACTGCTGAAAATATCAGCACAATGCTCCTCAGTGTATATCACAACACCTACATTTAGAGCAAAGCATGAATCCATGAATTGTTTTGAAGCACCCTGGAGCAGTGGTCCCCAAAGACCAGCCTTAACTCCCACCTTGTTATCTGATTTACTTGGGAGAAAGTAACTGAATCTGGGGCCTACAGTTAGTGTAATAGGACAGGAGTTGCCTGACCGATGGAGGACTAATTGGCGAGGCATGAGCAACACAGACACAGGAACAGGGTCAAACACAAGCCCGAGCAATACGGGATCAGAGTCAGGACGTGCAGAAAAAGCACAAGCCAGACGTAGCAAAACAAGAATGTACACACATTATATGTCCAAATGTTTGTGGACACCTACTATCTAATGAATGCATTCAGCTAGTTTAAGTTTTGCTGACTGATGTCCCAATGCACACACTTGTCTGCTGTCTGTAGAGAAGTACTACCAATAGAATAGGAACCCATGGAATCTATTGGCACCATGCTGCCTAATGCCAGGCATGGGCTAGCAGAGGGGTATAAAGACCCCCCCCCAGCATTGAGCTGTGGAGCAGTGGAACTGGCACGCCATCCAGTGCGGTCAATACCGTCCTATTGTATGAGTGTTCACTGCACAGATAAGCCAAAGACGGAGGTCAAATTTCAGCTCCACCTCATCGCTGTTTGCTGGGCTGACTGGTTGTTCTGCTGTGTCCCAAATCGCACACTTCTACACTCACTGCACTTTCAAGGGGGGGCATTGTTTCTATACTGTTTTTAGTGTGGGAATGTGTAATTGGGGACGCAGCCTTCGTGCGAGGAAATTAGACAAACCCAAAAAAACCTGGATTGAAAACCATAGCCATAGGTGGTGACTGAAGATCAAAAACATACAAACCTACAGATAGATAAACATAATTACAGTTTTATTTTATTTAGATCTGGTAGAGAAACACAAATAAAGAACAAAATGGTGCATAATAATTAACAAAACACAAACAAAGCCCAGCGATAGAAACGTAAGAGTAAGAAAACCGTAGGCACATTTTGGTGAAAATGGTCAGTCTTTCCATTCTGTTACGGGACTATATAAAAATGAGCCTCACACACTCGCTCTCGCTCTCACACTTTCTCTCTTACACACTTTCAATCACTCACACACACACACTTTTATTTATATACTTTACACAGTTTCTGTGAATGCTTGGATTAGACGTCATTCTGTGGCACACACTTAAAACAGGCAAGGCTTTGATTTTGGTCAACATGTAATTACAGCTACAGCAAAAGTAGACCTGAGTCATTCAGATAAAATCTCAAATCATCGTTTTTCCGTAAAGACGCAACATTTTTATAAGCTTTTACTGTACATTTTCGTTCTAAAGCAACGCCAGACTAACCGAGACTGGAGAACGAGACACCGCCCTCCCCCCAGATCTTAAAAAGGCACAAAGAGGACGGCAGAGAGAACCATTTCTTACAATTGAGCCTCCACCATCATCACAGAGAGAACTGTTCACGGTAGAGATTATTTACAAGCAACACAAGTAAATTGACCTTTGGTCCGTATCACTAAGCATGCACAAGAAGAATGATGATGCTGACAGAGTGTTCATTCGGTTCAGGGCAGAAGACCCTCACAACACACAATCCAGCAGACAGTTATGACAACTGAGCGACTTGCTAGAACCCCAGCCGAGCGAAAGTCTGGAAAAGTTCAAGGTCAGGTCGCCCCGTGTGGAGAGCCCGACTGACCCTGGTTCAGGAGCTACTTCATAAATAAATACCTTTCTTTGTCTTTGACCGTATAGTTTATCTAGATGTGTAAACATTGTATTTCACAAACAGTACTTCTACAGCAAGCAGGCACAGTCTGCAATATTTGTTTTTTACGTCGAGCAGTGAGAATCATCATCATCCTCCTCCTCATCAGACCTTTTGCAGACACCCAACAACAGCAATGTGATGAAAAAAAACAAAACAAATCCAGTGTTTTCAAAATTTAAAACAAAAATGAATAAAGACAGAACAAATAATAATAATATTAAGGAGTGCCTCCAACACCCAGCCAGCAGGTGTCGTTGTAACATGGGTAGCCACTGGCTGTGCCCAACTCACCACCCCCATCACCCTCCTCGCTGTTATTCCTAAGTGAAAGGACTGCTGCGCCACCTTCAAGGACGCCAGGCCCCGTCTGGGGTTGGAAAAGTGCACTCTGCAGGTTCTGTCGTTTGTCAGAGCAAATGAACAAAGGACATCGTCTGTCTACTTTAAACAAACAGTCCGCCAGGGAACGAGTCTCGCCCCTCACCTTATCGCTCCCTGAATCATCCCTAAAGCTTACAATAGCATTCACGTTAGGCACTACGAGAAGGATACGGAATACTGCAAGAGGCAGGAGGGTCATGCTTCCAGAACTGCTCTCCTTTAAGAGAACGGAGGTGGTCCGGTCCAGCAAGGCCAAGCTCAAGCTGGCCAGTGACCGTAAAAGGTGAGAGCGCTGCAGCATGAAGGAGAAAGAAACTCACGCACTTCGGCGAGACATCTAACGGACTGCTGAACGGATAATTACAGCATTAATGACTTTTAATTATTCTTATTTTGTTTGGATTTGGTTTCTGATTTGTCTTAAAGCAATTCTCAGCTTTGATTGTGCAAACGAATAAATTACATAAACTTCCATAACTATCCCGACACCCACTACAGCAACTACATGACCCATATTTACTAAACTCTCTGAGCTAATTTCACTGATCCAGCTGAACTGCAATAAAGTCTCTTAATTCTACTCGGTCTGTAGTCAAAAGGCCATCTATTAAAAAAAAATAAACAAAAAAGGAGCAGCAACTCAAACAGTAGCAACACCATGGCAAACACTGAACCTTGCATAATCTTAAGGTATCCATTAACATCTGCGACACGCTCTACCCTTAGCACAAGTAGCAATACAGGCACTACTGAGGAAGTTTAGCCATACGCCCTTGCATGTCTAAATCCTTAAAAAGGCAATAAAAGCAAAGTACCTTACCCAACAGACCTTACCCACTATACGTACAAAAGTTTGTGGACACCCACTTCTACGGCGTTGCTTTAAAAACCCAAAAGTAATAATAGGGCGTCTGCTCTCACTGTGCTGCAGTAACAGCCTTCTGCTCTTCTAGATTCTGGATTATTGCTGTGAGCATCAGGTACTGATAATGGATGATAAGTTCCAGATTAAAAACGGCACTCAAAACCTAACCCAGAGATATTTGCCGGATGTCCAGCACTCGAGTGGTCAGCTCCAGTGGGGCTCTAAACTACTCTAGCCAAGAGATGGCATTGGGCATGGTGACTCTGGAGTGTGGCTGCTCCTTGGCGTCCCGTTATATCGGCAATGCTCCCCCCACCCTCAACTAAATGGGTGCACTGTAAAGCAGCTATACTCGCTCATTAAAATAAGTGTCCAGACACTTTTGCACGTATGTGTATCTATCAATACTTGCCTTGATCTCAAACAACCAATAGACATTAAAAAACTTAACTAGAGAGACTCCACTGTGCAAAGTTCAGACCGGCTGACTTTCAACTACAATTCCCATGATCCTTTTCATGATCCTCCATAACCGTTACTGACATTACTTATGGTACTGTGGCACAGCAACTGGTTTTGCGTAAATGCCTATAAACACTGAAATTTGTGTATGTTTAAAAGATATACTGCTACCTTCTTTGATCTGTGTGATCTGAGACATGGCATGCGCATTATAAAGCAAGCTCAGTCTTCAGAGAAAAATGACAATTAGCAATAATAACAATAATAACAAGAACAATAATAAACAGATCTAAGCTGCCAAAATCTATCAACCCTGAGGTTGTTGAAAGGCCTTGTGTGGACTTTACTGACAGTTCAAGGCTGGGTCATTCAGCCAGCCCCAGATTTTGATCATGTCTTGAGGAGTTCTTGGGTGGACCAGCATTAGGCCCTTATAGGCACATGGGTTGTTGCGGTATTTCTCCTCGATGTTGAAGGTGCGGAAGCCTTTATGCTTCTCGGGAGCAAGCCCCAGCTTCCTCAAGCACATGCCTGTGTAGACGTCATCAATGGGATAGAGTGGCACCTGGCTCATGACGCCGTGGAGCCGTTTGGCCACGTTTCCAGAGTACAGGTACCCTCCCCCACCTGCGTAAGGTGGATACGTCCCCTCAAACATGCTCTGAGGGATAAAGTATTTAACCTTTTTGTCTCGGTGAGGTCCGGCATTGGTGATCACATCCCCGACAAACAGGTCCTCCGCTTTGGCAGGAGAAAGACTCTTGAGGAATTCGATAATATGTAAAGTATTGACAAAAACATCATCATCGCCCTTGAATATAAAGCTAGCTCCAGAACATCGCGTGTGGAACCACTCCAGGAAAAGTACCTCTTTTATGGTCAAGTTGAAGAAGGAGTCCCTGTAGTCCCACTGGAGCAGGTCTCGATGCCTCTGGCTCTCAAAATGTAACATATGTGATAAGTCTGGAAAGTTATCCAAAGTACTGGTGTTACCGAGAAGAAAGACGGTAATAACGGTTTTGTTTGCCATCAGACCGGCTCGACCCCAAGACTCTCGTATTGCCTGACGCCGGTCAAAGTGTGGCGCCAGCGATTTGATGGCTAGGAGAAGGAATGGCTGATCTTTGCATATTTCTGGCTGGTCCACCACCATGGGGTACGACCTGCATCGCATGTACAGCAAGAAGTCTTTAAAACGGTCTGGAAGTGAGCTGAAGTCCTTCATCTGTGCAGTGACCCTGAAGTCAGGCTCACAGGAGTTCCTGCCAACCGTGTCGTTTAGCCAGTCAGGCATTTCGTAGCCTGTGCCGTTTGGTCCATTTAGGATAGGATTGTTGTCGTGGTCGAATTTCTGCTGTTGCCGGTTCCAGTAGGCATCATGCGGGACCCGTTTTCTCCAGAACGGCTTGGAGGGGATTCGAATTTTGCTCTGGTTGTTCTTGTCCTGGCCAGTGCTTCTTGACACTTCCACCACAATGAAGACGAACGCTGCCATCATGGTCATCACAAAGACCTTCAACTTCCTTCGAGTCCCGTGCATGGTGCCGACACTCACCACCTGGACATCGGAGATGCAAAGACAGGTCAGAAGAACTCATTTCTCAACAACAAACAATTAAATAATAATTCATCTACACTAAGTTTCACCCATTGGCTGCAGCTTTTCTAGTCCCAGGCGTGGGTTAGAGGGGTATAAAGCCCCCCAGCACTGAGCTGTGGAGCAGTGAAAGAACTGTGTTCTCTGGAATGTTGTGAATGTTTTTAGCTCTTGTTGCTGAATGCAATCAAATCCTCACAGTAATGCTCTAACATCTAGTAGAAAGCCTTCATCACTGGACAGTAGAGACAGTTACTCCAACAATTGATTTTGGAAAAAACAATGGACGAGCAGGTGTCCCAATACTTTTGTCCATATTATGTATAGTGTTCCTATTATGTGCATGTTCCTTTTATATCTTCCAGTGTTCAAAGTAACATTTGTTTACAGGTGTCATTTGAAGTTCATTAGGAAACCAAGCCCTATTCTGACATTCGGATGGGTCTGCATTGTGCGATTTCAGACAGATGAGGTGTTCAAGTTCAACTGGAAGTTACAGCTTCCTGGATGGCTCAGTTTTTCCTTATTGCAACAGGCCGGATTGAAGCAGCCTTGGCTGCTAAGAGACAAGCTGACCTTTATCTGCCTGCTGTCATCTTCCTTGTTTTCCTTAACCACTCCCATTGTCTTACATGTTCTGTCCTCCGCTCAGTTACTCATTCTCCTCCTCCTCTTGTATTTGGTTGTGGTCTCTGTGCCTGGTTCACACCGTCTGCAACACCCTCTGTGAGAGAGTGTCCCGTCATTTCTAATCACTCCCTCTTCAGACCAAGAAAGCCCATGAATAGCAGAAGTGTCCGCTCTTAACTTGGCTAACCACCATAAGTGAGGCAACCACTTCAGCTTTCTGGCTCATCTGACTGGCTGCATGGCTGTTTTCTTAGCGGACACTGCAGCATTGTTTTTATTTTGTCCAGATGTTCAAAATATCAACTGATCTGGTCAGCTGTGATCTTACACGACATGTCCAAATGTTTCTGGACACCCCTTATAACGAACGCATTCAGCTACTGCACTCATTGCAGACACAAACCGCTTGTTGAGTTCCCGAAAAGAAATGGGGTATAAAGCGCCCCCAGCATTGAGATGTGGAGCAGTGGAAGAACTGTGTTCTCTGGAATGATGAAGGGTGGAGCTCCATCCAGTACTTTTGGGATGAGTTTGGGAGGTTATCCAACATCCTGACCTCACTAACGGTGTCGTCACTGAATGCAATCAAATCCCAAAAGCAGGATAAACTATTTTTAAAACCCTGGATTTCAGAAGAAATACCACGTGTCCCAATACTTTTTGTTTAAACTCTCTTTGATTGGCACCCTGTTGTATTTAATCTAGTGAAAATCCTGTGTTTGGGTTTGTTAGGATACAACTACTGTGCTCTCAAGAACTGGAGCACTCCAAACACTGGGTATAGCCTCAGTCTCCCAATAAAGATAAAAACAAGCGGTCTTGTGACCCTCCTGCTGCTCTCCTTCATCAGAAAAGAAATCACACGATTTGCAGGCATCATGTGCTCTGTATTCCCAGTCCCTCATGACAGTAATAACAGAAGTTTTAGGGATCCAAAAACTGCACTGTACCATCAGACAGTTCAGCCAGGTGCCAACTAACTATATTCAATAAAGCAATAACAGAGCATGCTACTGGCATTCAGGCATGTGCAGAACACCCAGGTAGTGCTCTGCTCCGCAGGGAAAGACATGGTGCGAAACGGTTCGGTTCTCCTGAGGATGGGTATCCGATGATAACAGTAAATGATTCTACTGGAGAGGTTCACGGTTCAGTTTAAGAGCCAGTGCAGTCTGCTACGCTCTGCTACATCAGTTCTCAGAACTGGGACTGAATGCATGGCTAGGTTTTAACATGACCCTTTCTTACAGCTCAACTCCTTAACAACTAAAATCCAAACAGAGTAAATCATTAGACAGTCACGTAACAGCCTGAGAGTCTTAAGAAAATTTAAAGACTTAACAGAATACACTTCACTGTTAAGTTGTAAATTCTTTCCACAACACGCCTCGTTTACAGTCTGTCCGTATTTCCATGTATACAGAAGCCTGGCAAGTGTGCGTGTCTTTGTCTCTCAGTGCGTGTTAAGGTGGAAAGCTAGGGTGGCGAATGCAAACAAGTGTTACATCATATATTTACATGTCTACTGCGGGATCAGCCGCTCTCAAGTCACGAGTACAAGCTCCATGAAACCGGCTGCCAGCAGCAGTAATTCCTGATTTGGGTCATTATGGGAACAAGCTCCTTACTTGTAAAATTAAGGCTGTTAAAAAGAGCTGATCCTGCTTTTGTCAGAGTAACTGTCTCTACGGTCCAGAGAAGAAGACTTTCTACTAGATTTCGGAGAAACATTGCTGTGAGGATTGCTGTGAGCACTGCTCCACAGCTCAAAGCTGGGGGGGGCTTAATACCCCTCCAGTCCACAGTTAAATGGCTTTACCTTTTACAGCTTGCATTTCTGCCTCAACATTACACAAACAATCCTATTTATTTACTAGTCCAGGTGTGCTCATACCTGCCTCCAGATCTATTTCTCTTCATATAATCATAATCAACAAAGCCACAACTTTCTAATGTACTCACCATTTCCAATCATTGTTTGCCAGGGTGAGGTAATAAATAAATAATTGTTCGTCTGGCTAATCAATCTGTCTCCCACTCGTTTCCCCAGATTCTTTCTTCCTCTCTTCTCTTCTGTTTCGCTGCCTCTGCCTCCTAGCAACCCTTCAGTGTAGTCTCCTGGCACCCTCCATCTCCCTCTCTCTCGCTCTCCGCCTTTCTGTCGCTCAGCAGTTCATTTCAAAGAAATGTTTACAGAACCGTCACAGTTTGTTTAAATTATTGCGATTTTATTGAAAGCTGGCTTTTTAAAAAAGAATAAATAAAAAACATTATATTTTAATCATATAAACTAATGCAGTACAGCCATACACCCTACTTCTGCCAGGTACGGATAAGCCCCCACTTTCACAAAACCTCACTGAACAGTAAATACAGCAGGAAAGCGACGCAGTAACTTCGCTGAAACACCACGGTGTTCAGATGTGCTTACGCAAGGTTGGCCATTAGAGAACTATTACCTAATTGCAGGAGCTGCTTACCAGGAAACATGCAGGATTTCTTAACAATCTCAAGAGCTCCACGGCTAATTAAAGGCCTAATGAGTGGTTTCCTGAACGAAGGTAATGTAAAAAAAAAAAACGCCTAGGTGAACAAGAGGACTGTTATTTAACCCGTGGACAGGTTTAAACTCTAGGGAAAGAGCGCACTGTAAAATGAGATGCACAAGATACACTTACTCGAGCTTCTCAGTTAATTCAAATGGTCAGTATAATGGTTATTTTGGCCAATTTCATGATATTTCAGTAAAATATTGCAGTGATGGGATAGAAGCTACAAGCACCTGCCAGCCTCAAGGTAAGGCAGACACAGAGTCACAGTAGTGCATTCACATTTCTTTGTATTTCTTCTAGTGGTTGTCTACAGATGTCTATCTACTGATAATGGTCTTTTCACGGAAATAAACACTTACTGCCCACATAAACAGCTTTAGATAGAAATCCCTTAAGTGGCCTAACTCTTCTACACAGTACTTGTTCAGACCGAATTCATCTGAAGCCTCGTCCCATACTGGAAACGCTTGGAAAAACAACAACAATGATACAGATAAATACTGAGCTTGTTGTGTAGGGGTTACCTGTTCTCAGGCGAGACTGAAGGTGAGGCTCCAGGTGTGTGGTGTTCAGGTGTTTACGCAGTTCTTTACCCCATCATGACACTCTGTCAGGGGCAACCGGAGAGGTCAAGGATGGAGTTAATGTGTCAGCAATCTGTAAAAAGAAAAATCAAGATGCATAAAAATCTGCTTATCATTCCAAAACTTATACATAAGTTGAGGAGAATTTCACAAAGCATGGTTTGCCAGTACACTGGAGGATAATCACCTTTGCTTCACAATATACTGAATTGTAACCACAGTATCGTGATACATATCGTATCGCGGTGTGTAAAGTTTTTACGAAGACATACATTATTATGTTAATAATAACAATAGTTGACAATACCACTAAGAATTGAACATTTTACCTTGACTATGATTTATTAATAAACGATTAATTTAATCTAGGATGAACGCAGAATTTTTCTTACAAGCTGCTCGAGTTGCTCGTTGGCTCAGTGTTTTGAGTTCTCCTACATGTTGCCTCCACGCCACAGACCGTACGGAGCAGAGTCACGTGACTACGCATGCAGTAGTACGGCTTGTATGAAGGCCGCACAATAACACAGTTTGGAAAAAAAAAAAAAAGTTTAATTAATATCTGTCCATTTGTGTTGTCGAACTTCTACTGTACGCCTTTCTTGCTGGTCTTGTTTGTTTGCTGATGTGCATGTTTGTGTATATTACTGTAAAAACGAATGCAGTTATCAAAAAAAAATAAAATAATAATCCAAACAGTCTCAAAAAACTGCGAACGAACATTTTTCTTCACTGCTGTCACTCAGTCACACACACACTTCTGTGTAAGTCTACCTCTGAAAAGTGCAGGGGGGGGACTGAATTATTTTTTTTGCAAGAGTGCTTTGATCTCTAGGGTACCTGGAAAGGGTGTGTGCGAGCTGTGCGTAGTAGAAGTGTGTTACCATAGCACACAGCTACCTTGGTTTAAGTAAACACAGGAAAAACTGAACAGTGGCCATGTATGCATGCGGACACACACACACACACACACACACACACACACACACACACACACACACACACACACACACACACACACACACACACACACACACACACACACACACACACACACCCCTTAAGCCCTTATGGGCTGTAAGAGGATACAGAGGTAGCAAAGCTCGCTCCTTGCCTTCTGGAAAACTCAAGGCAGAAAGTTAGCCTCAATTTTCCAAAACTACACCCTAAAATACACGGAAATCCACAATGGCTTCTTAATAGCCTCATGATTGTGGAGAAAGAGGATTATTTTATTATTTAACAACGCCACAATCTTTTGAAAGCAAGGGCCGCTCTGTTCTGCCAAAAAACAAACAAAAAAATTATATTTTCGTAAAACACTACTGATGTTTATTTTTGGGGGTTTGTGAAAAACCTAGATGGACAAACTGCACCAGCAATGTGCAGTGCCTTATTTAAAAAGGCTGAACGTTATGAGGACAGGCCCACTTTTAGATCATACATACACACACCTGACTATCTGTGAAAACATGCACAAGCATCATATACAGATGCAGGTAACATGAACATGTACGTATTGCTTGGTACCCGTTTGAGTACACAATTAAAGAGCCAATCAGTATTAGTTTGAATTATAGCTGAGCCTTAAGACTTGTCGCAGCGTTGAGATGCAGATCAGCAGACATGCACCTACACAGAAGTGTAAATCAGCATTAATTCAACCTTTAGAATAAGTAACTCTTTAATACTGAGTAGGTCCACTCGTGCCACCACAACAGATCTGTCCATTCGAGGCATGTATTCCACAGGACGACCTCTGAGGGTCCTGCGCTCTCTGGCACCAGGACTAACGCTAGCAGCAGATCCTGCAAGTTGTAAAGTGGGACCTCCATGAATATGCATTTGTGAGCCTTGTGTGCCCGTGAGCCTGTCGCCAGTTCACAGGTTCCTCCATCACCTTCCAAAACTGACTGATAAATATAATCAGTCACCGTTTCCTGTGGTGCTAATGCTATGGCTGATCTGTGTAGGTCTGTACATTTCAGGTGGATTGGTGTCTGGTGTAAGCCTTGATTGTTGCCAATGCAGCCCAAAACTTCCTGGTTTTCAGTCATTAGTAGTAGCAAACTGCACATTTCTTACAAGTGTACCAATTTATTTCATGTGAATTGGTTTGTTATTCTAAAACATGAGTTTGTGGTTGGCTGTTCGGCAAGAGAGTCAAATAACCCGTTCCTTTTCAAGTAGGTGCTTTTCAAAACCTACCTGGGCCAGCTTACAAGGCTGTCTTACACAGCTTGCAGTGGGTTTCCCACATCAATGAAGTATTTAGGGGGTTGCGTTTAGCAGTGAACTGCTTTCGGTACCCTTCTTCTGCCTATTCACTGAATTTTCCACCTCTGTATTTCATTACCACACTCGGGCACTGCCCTCATCTAGTCAACAAGTGCTGACAGCACCGCCCGGTCCCTGGTGATAAACCACAACACAGTATGTTAGTTTACTAATCTACACAGTCCCTGCATATGTTGAACCTACCCACCAGTTTGTGTGTTTTACATTAGTGAGTTAATTTACCCCACAGCGCCTGAATTGGGCATAAAAATCCATGATTAGTGCACCCCTGCTGTTTCCCCTCATGTTAACCAAGCAGGGGCTTATTTTCTCCCACTGAGCCACACAGAAGCAACTCAGCTCATAACTCAACAACAAAGGCAGATTATCACTGCAAATATGCAGAGACGGAAAACTCTAAACCCCAGAGCAGCCGAAGGGGTCACTTCAGCATGTCTACGAGTACTACAAAACCCTGAGACGTCACCTAAATATTTAGACTGTGGGGAACTTTTAATCGGTGCCAAATGTCAAACACACATTTTTCTACTTCTGAGCAGCAGATCCAGCTGCGTCAGAAAACCAGACAAAGCGGCCTTCCTATATGCAGAGAGAGACAGACAGACAGTGAGAGAGATCTAAGCGTAAACATCACCTACTACACATTCTCTACAGTGTCGATTAGATACTATACGCGAGGTGTGGTGATGATCACACCAACTATCAGAATGAAGGAGAAATGAGACCATGATTGTTTGAGTTGTTCTACAACTGCTGATGTCCTGGGATTTTCAGCCCAACAGTCTGTAGAGTTTACTCTCAATGGTGTAATGATGAAAATACAGTCAGTCAGCAGCAGGTCTGCAGACCGAAAAACCTTGTTGATGAAAGATCAAGAGAAAATGGTCAGACTGGCTGGAGCTGACAGAAAGGCTACAGTAGCTCAGATAACCACTCTGTACCACTGTGAAGAGGAGAAAAGCATCTCAGAATGCACACCACCTTAAGGAGAATGTGCTATTCAGCAGGAAACCATGTGGGGTTCATCTTCTGTCAGCCAAGAACAGAAAGCTGAGGCTGCAGCGAGCACAGGTTTATCAAAACTGTCAATACAGTATATGTGCTACAGTAGCTTTTCTGTGGGAACAGACCAGACGGGTTCGAGTCAATGCGCCTTGACTGCCCATGACTCTGTCAGCAGTTCCCCAGCTGGACTACTTTGGTAGGCAACTGACCACTGCATATTGGTAATACCCCACAAGACCTGCATGGTCTTCTGGCCCACACATCAACTTCAAGAACTGACTTGCTGCTCAATATATCCACCCGATCGCCATAGAAATTGCCAACTCATTACTGCCGTTTATCCAAATTTAGCACATTAGTACAGCTCTAGTTTACAAAGGACCAGACACAATACAGCAACATGACTACAGGTGAAATGCTCAGCAGCATCACATCAAATACATTACTCAAAAGACTTCAGCTTTTTCCTCCACTCTAATCTCTTCCGGTGATTAAAGCCTGGATTAACTGTAGATCACCTGGCTTTATTATAAACTGAGCTCAGAGAACCAAAAAAGGAAGACTCTCAGACAAAAAGGGAGGGCATTTTAATAGACCTACTTCATTTAGCAATAAAATGGTCCTAACGTGCAGGCACAAACACACCAAAATAAAGTCGGACCAAAGCAGAAACAGGCTCTTCCTCTTCCTCTTTACTTGTATGAATGAGATCGGCCCTCCCAGGTAATTTGGCCTGAGAGAGTGGAACGGTTCCTGTATAAGGCGGAGTTGCAAAAACCACAACAGACATGAAAGAACAAAAAAAACTAAACAAGGATCCCATCCAAAGAATGATTCACATGGTAACAGGAAGTCCTCTCCCCCACTAATCCTTAGGGAAATCACAGTTTACTGAGCATTCTTTCCTCTTTATCTGGGAGAAATCAAATAGAAGTCAAGGCAAACAACAGGAATGCACAGCAACTCCTAAAGCCCAGCAAAGCACATCTCACATTAAGAAACTGCTGACCACACTAGGGCCAGATCAATGACTACAGAAAACGTGGACCCTGTGGTTTCATTCCCTTCTGTTCCACAGAAGCGAAGCCAAAACTGTTCACCACGTTGTTGGATTTGCAAACAGAGTCCACACAGGCGAGAAGCCAAACACTGGAGATGGAAAGACAGAGGAGGAAAAGGAGATGGAAAATGGGCTGTTTTGTCATTAAAACATATGGGTATGGGCGGAGCTACACATCATGCAAGCAGCTACCAAAGGCGCTAGACCTGTGGTTGCTTCACTTCTTGAAGATGCTGCGCTGTCAATGTTTTCAACAGTCCATGTTTTAGGACAGATCAGTACTGCCGACTGCCATCAATAAGAATACAGACTTCTATAGGGGTACAGAGCTGATCTTTGTTTCTATAAACAGCACAGACACACAGTGAAATTTGCTGATAAACAATACTGAAATAAAATCAACAGTTTACTAGAGCAATGTGTGTGTAATTGGCCCTAATCCCAACACACTGGATTGAATTAGGACATCCCTATGTTATACTACATAACAGTTTTAACAGTAAATACATGACTGTCAGTTTTCACTGGTACCTCTTTTTAAACTCAGGGCTATTGAAACAGAATTGTGTTCACTAGTGAATGTGGTCTCATCTTATGTAAATGTTTGGGCATCAAATTATTATTATGTTGCTAAAAGTGTAAAGTTCATCTGCTCTACAAAAAACAAACTGAATTTAATCACGAAACACTATCAGGGTTAGAAATTACCTTTAGCAAGTAACTAGAATTTTCAGCTCCTTAAAATCAATAACAGTATCAGCCCCAAAACGGTCCAAATTGGTGTCTACCCGATTTGCAACAGGGACATGGATGCCACTGCAGCTAAAACTGAGAATCAATCCAATAACAGCATACAGCTATAGATGAGATCACCAGGTACAACTCATTACCTTCCCCATGCCCTACATCTAACCCTAACTAACAATACCATTAAACCTAACCTGGTTCTACGCGAAGCCTTTAGCATAACAAAACAAACTCTTAGGGACACACCCTGCACGGCTCACGTCCTCTGCACCTGCATCATCCAACCTTTACTTTTCTCAGCGGTATTTAATGTGTAATCAGCTTTTATTAAAGACATGACAAGTTCACATGTGCCTGCGGTTACAATAACACTGATAGTGAACAAGAACAACAGGCAGAACATGAATGACCACCGACAAACCAGCTCTGCACCTTCAACAGAGGGAATTCCTTGAGTCATCAACAAGAAAAACACAAGGGATATGAGTCAGCTTATTTGCTGAACAGGAATGAGGTATTTTTTCCTGCAATGCAATGATGCATGATGATCACAAGGCAAAAAGACTAACTAATCACATACAGTCTGAGGTCATGACGTGAAACACCCCTCTTGTGATGTGCCTGTTTATCAGCTTCCCTTTTATTTCCCCTCATCCAAGGATGTTTTTGTATTGGTTGTACACTCTCGAGGCAGTGGTGGCTCAGGATTGTGGCTTCGATACCCACTGTTGGGCCCTTGAGCAAGGCCTTCTACTGCTCTGCAAGTTTCCGCACGTTCCCCTCCTCCAAGGCTGGTTTCCTTTATTAAGACTTCATTATGAACCTAGTAGTGGAACTAGAAAGTGCGCAGGGGCAATCGTACTGGGATCCATGGTGCAGCAGGGGCTGAGGCCTTTCCTGGACTGCGCTCTGGGACTACCAGGAGGTTTCCCAGCACACTGGCATGTCCGTCAGCCAGATGAAAATATGTAGTAAACTAACCGCAGCCACGTCAATTTAGATGTCAACAAACCCCCACCCCACCCCATAATCTATCCCACGACTGGCCCAAAATTATATTAAAGCATGCACAGCATAATAAGGCTGAGACTGGCTTATTTATTTACCCGTTCCACCTTAAACAGTGTTGTCGAAATGCTACTGCTGCACCATTTAAGGTACAAACATTTTCAAAATTCAAATAAGAAGCTACCTTCTGTTGTCTAGCTGAAAGATTTCACTGCCATGTTTGGTATTTGCTTACAAATATAGCTCTGCTTCGTAGCACATACTGGAGCGTTTTAGATGGTTAAACTAAAAATAGCACTATAATATGTCATTTATGGCAATCGTGGTTAGGTCTAGAAAGCCTACAATTGCTTATTATTGTAAAGCTTCTTATTCACTTGTCCTGGTTAGCAGCAAAGGCAATCTACATCCCAGCACGTTTTTTTGAGGGGTGGGAGGAAACTGGAGCACTAAGAATAAACCCACAACTTTTTTACTGTAAATAAATAATAATTATGCAATGTATACAGTAGTACAAAACCCCTAGTTTTTGGAGAAAATACGTAAAGCTGTTTATCTGGGAATTTTCTGTGTCCTATTTTTCCACATTGATCATAAATGGAGTAACGAAACAACAAAAAAAGTTGTGAGAATCCCAAATGCCCGAACTCCTCCTCTCTATTACTATGTACCATATAAAACTGCTTCTCTCCCCTCATCTTCGCATGACGAAAATACACACCCCATCACTACCCCAGCTCCTCATTCTCCTCCAACCTCCATGCTTGGCCTATGCGCAGCAAGGGCAGCCTGGCTTCCAGTGCAATGAGCTCTCACCCAGAACTCCAGCCCAAGTTTCTCAGAGATCCTTTTTTTTTGCCTTAGCTCCCAGTGAGCATGGTCTGCAGCATAGGATACTAGTTATGCCTACTGATCTGTAAAATAGAACTGGCACTAACAGCACAACTACTTTATGAGTAATGAGTAATCTTGGCAATGGAAATTTAAAGTAAATGTTAAAGATGGAGTATATACTCACGCAACAGACTGATCTCATGTTAGGAAATTACTTTGGTAATTTTTCAGACATTTAATGCACAACACATCCTTATCCTAATCCATCTTTTCACAGGAACGTGAAGCTTCAGTTTATTGTGAATGTTTATTCTGTGTCTAGCCAACAGTGTGAGGTCTGATTCTAGAAAAAAGAAAACTATAAGGGATTGAAGCAAAGATAAACCAGGCCTTCTGAAAGACCTGGTTACATGACACAAGCAAAATACAAATACTGTTACCACTTCTTCTGAACAGGCAATTAAAGGCTGGAATGCAGAAAACTGGTGGGCAAATGAAATAAAATTACATAATAAAGTTCTCTGGAAAAGCAACTGCACACATGTAGATAAGCCCGCTGATAGCAGATGTTCCAACATGACCCCAGGATAGAACGCCAGCAGCATCGCATCAAGTACTGAAAGGAATTTCTATGAGGATTGCTATCTAAAGTATGCACTGACCCCAGGCACGCAGGAGCTTATTATACATACCACAAACATGTGTGATAACACTGTTCCCCAGCGAAGGGACCGGCGTGTGGCAGTCCAGCGGCACTTAAAATCAGATAGATTCAACAAAAAAATTCAACTGCAGTGATCTGTGCTGGCCCACAGCTCAGCACAATTTTTGCATTTGTGGTGAAACTATAGGACAGCATACCTACAGTATCATGTTGAGTAATCTGAGCATGACAGCCTATCATCAGGATCAACGGTATGTCCAGTACTGCGGTTCTTAAAGTATGGTCCTGTGGCCTCCTAGAGGTCTATGATTTAACCAGGTGCTTTGAGACTATCTTTTTTTCCTGAGCAAATATAAACTTACATATTAGCCTAAAGAAATGCGATGCAAGATAGGCCACATAACCACTGTGGTCATCACTCTATAAAAGAGCTAAAATAAACTACATTTCACAGACAGGTGATCTAAAGGTTCTAGCAAACAAAGCACCGCTGGTAAAATCCAAAACTCACAGATTAGAAGAGCTGTATCTCACATCAAATTAAGATAAGGGTACATATTTGCCTGTATTTGCCCAACAGCTGGACTGCAAACAACAACAGCCAGTGTATAGCAACTGTATATAACAACAAGCAGCTGACTGTATGGTACTATGTGCAGTAGGGAACATGCATTTTGTCTGCTCATAATCAATCATTTCTATTTAAAACCAGCACAAATGATGAGCAAATTACAGGTAATTTTGTTACATGAACAGTGACCAATATGTGATATTTCCACAGCACCACTACAAACCACAAGACACACCACAGGAGTTCTGAGTGGGCTGGAAATATGCCTGTTAATCATCGTTCAAACGCCATTATTTGTCTGAAGTTTGTCACAGTAAAATCTTCCGTGCTGCAGATTCTGCCACTGACCCTTCAGTAATGACCCAGCATATGGCAGGTTATTGCCTTTTTTGTTCCTAATTGGGTTTGACTGAAGTCAAGGCATCGCTGTGCCCAATTTCAACCCTCATAACCGCCATCTGTGTGATCCTGAACAGCCAAACGACTCAGATATGACTCCCTTTGGTTCAGTTTCCATTTCCAGAATGTGACGGTCCCCCGAGACACCTCCAAAGGGCATGTGCATGTGTGTCTGTGTGTATATTACTAGAGACTAGCCCCCAGAGATATTTTCCATGCCTGTGCAAAGTGAGACAGGCTCCAGGCCTCACTGGTGCCATGAGGAATTTGGTGTCTTAAAGTGTGACATCACTTCCATCGTCACTGGAGTGCCACTGGACCAAACATTTAACGTCCAAACAGGTCAGCCCATTTCTAAAATAAATTAATTTATCTCAGTCATAGACTGTAAAAATAAAAAAAGAGAAACAAACTCAATACAAAATCAATATCACGCATAGGAAGTTTAGTCATCGTCATGATTGATTAATCAAGCTTGATTTTTAACAAATAAAAGACTATTTGAGGTCTTAGCCATAAAGAGTCTATGATTGTTACAACTAATCAATACAGTTATGTTTACAACAATAAGACATTAAAAGGGGGGGGGGGGGGGGGGAAATCAACAGCTCAGTAACAGAGGTTTAAGAGGTCACAATTAATTGCTTAAACTCCATTTTGAAATGATGATTCTAACAAACAATAATGAAATAATATTAAAACTTAATAAAAAAAACTGAGTTTTGATTCACCGATTACTAATTGAGTCATAAAGCCATACACAGTCTATGACTGTTGTAAATAAAAGTATTTATTCATTGGCTGATTAATTACTGTCAATTATTGAGAAACCTTCTATTCTTCACTAATTGAGAATGTTTTAAATCTGTAGTTACTTAATTAGCCATCAAATTAACTGGTAGATTACTTTATTACTAATAAATTGACAGATGTTTGCTTGCTCTCTTATGGAGACTACTGAGAATCAGAAGAATGCTAAAGAATGAAAAAGACTTGTGATTTTCACCCCCAGTTATATTATCTCACATTAATTCACTTACTGAAGGGGTTAACGTATGAATGAAACCGATTTATACAAAAACACAGTCACGGTTGGTGATAATATCAACAGACTGGTGACAGTTAACAGACTGGACAGGCCGCTATTTTGCATTTCATTCTGTATTACAATTGGACGTGTAATCTTTGAAAGAAGCTGCCAGACCGGTCCAAGTCAAAAGGCAATGAAGTGACGCATTTAAAGCTTGAAGGATTTCGCTGTACTACATCCGTGTAAACGTATATTTTTTAAAGCTTATTGTAGCTAAAAAAATGTGTAAATACTGCATGACAAATCAACTAATATAAATGTTCTTGGAATAAATGTACGTTTATGTACATTAAAGTTTAGAATAGTGGAAGAAATATTATATAACGACCTATTAAAGACATTTTTAAAATACACAATTGTAATATTCCCGACAAAATTGCACCAGTAACTTTATCCAAATACTCACTTAAAATCGGTACAAAGAATATTAACCATTTCCAGCCCCCCATTTAAGTAAACAGGACTAAATACACTCCTAATAATGAATCATGCAATTAGTCAACTTTCTGTGGGCACCACTGACTCTAATGCTCACCCCTCATTAAGAACAACTTTCTGGGTTAAATTATGTTTCCTCAGAACAGAAAGTATCAGTGACTGCACACGAAGAAACGATGCCTTTAGTTACTGTTAGAGAAATGAAACAAAAAAATAGCTGATCCTGAACATGTGGGTTTAGTGCGTGACTCTCCTTCAACCTCCTTCTGAGGTGTTTTCCCTTTTTCATTCTGCCCCATCAAGCCGAAACATTCACTTTCTCCCCTTTGACTATCGGACCAGGTGGAGAGGGTGTATGCAGTGTAGGCACCTTTTCCAGCAACAATTCAAAGGTTAACATTCTGCGTCAATGAATGTTAACCTTCTTAAAGCTACAGCACCACTGGAAGTGGTCTCTTCAACAGAAAAAGAAGCAACCCCCCACCCCACCTCACCCCACCTGATGACAAGCTAACCCAATTCCCCCGGACACGTGGTTTACAGAGAAACAGAAACACACGCATCACAGACACGTACTTTCCTTCTAAAAGTAGATCAGTTATAGGAGTGAAACTATGACTAGTCTGCTCATTTGAGAATCATAGTTCACCATTAAACCACCAGCAGCCTCACTGCCACTTCAGGGGAAAGTGATTCCCTGGAAAGCCTTCCTACATCCCAGGAAAGGAATTGGTTTTGTATTTTAAAATGTAAGAAATAAAGAAATAAATTACAAGACCTCTGCCGTGAAATACTGTAATCTCACAATCGCACATGCTTCCTTTTAAACCAAGCTGTAAGCCACTGGATTTGCATGGTCTTGTAGGAACTGTCATTAGGCTTGTCTTTAACATTTAAAATTCAGACCGTCCAGCACTAGCCAATAACAAAAAGTTAAACGTGATAAATATCACAACACTGTATTTCAGACATGTTATTCTAACACACAGACAATGAATTTAATGCAATATCCAATTTTAGGAAACTAATGATGCTTTATGTACTGAACAAATCTGCAGTAAAACATCCCGTTTTAATGTCATTGTTTTTGTGATGTCACACAACCAACACATTTGCATCTGTCTGCCTTATAATAAGCAGCTCAGGATAAGAGTGTCTGCTAAATACCATTAATGTAAATGTTAATAAACTCGGGCAGTTAGAAGCAGCGATTCTGCCTGGACTACTTTTTTGAACAAGGTACAATACAGGGGAGCCAATCAGAACCGAGTTCATTTACATATAAAAGGCTTCTGGGCATAGCCTGTCTGATTCTAAGAAACAAAGGAAGACCAGGCAGTGGTCATGTAAATGATTAATGACGTATTTTGGTACATACAAACACACTGATGTCATGGCTTGGGGGGGACTGTGGGTGGCTTTACAAAACGAGAGAAATGAAGGACAGTGAACAGAAGTGGTCAAGCTTACAGACCGTCTTAACATTAGTGGCGTCTATAAGAGTCCATGCATACTGGAACCAAAGCATTTGTGTTCAGCTCCTCATTATTAAACGGGCCCATATGTTATCTACATTCACTATTATCCCAACTGTACAAATGTGTGCAAATGATCTCTGGTTTGATTGGAAAAGTGCTAATTATATAAAGTATAATGATTATGTATACAGTATAACAGCTACCTAAATCCCAGTGCATTTTAAAGAGCCCATTTAAGGGGCCGTGTCCTAACATAATTTATTTATTTTATTTGCACTGTGGTCGGTAACTCGCTTTACGTGATCATTCTCCCATCTTCTTTCCCTTAGACTCAAACAGATTTCATATACAGTATTAATTATAAAGTATGACAGGTATACAGTATAATAGCTACCTAAATCCCAGTGCATATTAAAGAGCCAATTTAAGGGCCCATGTCCTACATTTTTTCCCCTGTATATAATGAATAATTATTTGCTCTGTGGTCAGTTACTCATTTTACGTGATCAATCGCCCATCCTCTTTCCCTTAGAGTCAAACAGATACAGTATAAATACAGTATTAATCACAAAATATGACAGATCTACTGTATAATAGCGAGCTACCTAAATCCCAGGAACTTTTAAAGAGCTTATTTAAGGGCTCATATCCCACATTTCCCATCCTCTTTCCCTTAGACTGAAACAGATTTCATATACAGTATTAATATATATGTACACATATACATGTATATATATATGTGTGTGTTATAAAAGTATGACAGGTATACAGTATCACAGCTACCTAAATCCCAGTGCATATTAAAGAGCCCATTTAAGGGCCCATGTCCTACGTTTTTTTCCCTGTATATAATGAATAATTATTTGCTCTGTGGTCAGTTACTCATTTTACGTGACCAATCTCCCATCCTCTTTCCCTTAGTCAAACAGGGAGCTAAATTTGTGTCACTGCACCTTTTAGATGGATTTTGACTGAAAAAGTACCTTCATATACAGTATTAATCATAAAGTATGACAGATCTACTGTATAATAGCGAGCTACCTAAATTTTAGGAACTTTTAAATTGCCCATTTAAGGGCTCATATCCCACATTTCCCATCCTCTTTCCTTTAGAGTCAAACAGATTTCATATACAGTATTAATTATATATATATATATATATATATATATATATATATATATATATATATATATATATACACACACACACAATTGTTATAAAAGTATGACAGGTATACAGTAAAACAGCTACCTAAATCCCAGTGCATTTTAAAGAGCCCATTTAAGGGCCCATGTCCTACATTTTTTTTCCCTGTATATAATGAATAATTATTTGCTCTGTGGTCAGTTACTCATTTTACGTGATCAATCGCCCATCCTCTTTCCCTTAGTCAAACAGATACAGTATAAATACAGTATTAATCACAAAATATGACAGATCTACTGTATAATAGCGAGCTACCTAAATCCCAGTGCATATTAAATTGCCCATTTAAGGGCTCATATCCAACATTTCCCATCCTCTTTCCCTTAGACTCAAACAGGCTGTTCGTGTCACTGTGCCTTTAGGGCAGCTTACAGTTTGGGGACCCCTGGTCCAGCGTGCCCAGCACATGTCTCACACTGGAAAGGCTAAAAGTGAAGAAACAGAGCTGAACAACAGTTTGGGGGAAAAGAAAGGGAGCCAGACCACCTGGGAAATTCCTCCATGGCTTTCAGCTGTGTCGGTGGCAGCTCAGTTTGAGGTCAACAAAAACAGCGAGACCGGGGCATAATCATAAAACCGCCCCAAACTCATACACCCATGGGACACTGACTCAGGACACCTGGCTAACTGGTCTCTACTAATGTCACAACAAGGTGTGCGCTGTTTCTGGAGGGACTGAATAAACCAGTCCAGGTGCATCTCCTCCACCTCTCCTCCACCTCTCCTCCACCTCTCCCACCCTCCACCTCTCTTCCACCTCTCCCCTACCTCTCCTCCACCTCTCCCACCCTCCATCTCTCCTCCACCTCTCCCCCCCACCTCCACCTCTCCTCCCCCCCTCCACCACCTCTCCCCACCTCTCCCCTCCACCTCTCCTCTACCTCTCCTCCACCTCTCCCACCCTCCATCTCTCCTCCACCTCTCCCCCCCACCTCTCCTCCACCTCTCCCCCCCTCCATCTCTCCTCCACCTCTCCCCCCCTCCACCACCCCTCCACCTCTCCCCACCTCTCCCCACCTCTCCCCTCCACCTCTCCCACCCTCCATCTCTCCTCCACCTCTCCCCCCCACCTCTCCTCCACCTCTCCCACCCTCCATTTCTCCTCCACCTCTCCCCCCCACCTCCACCTCTCCCCCCCTCCACCACCCCTCCACCTCTCCCCAACCTCTCCTCCACCTCCACCTCTCCTCCACCTCCACCTCCACCTCTCCTCCACCTCCACCTCCACCTCTCCTCCACTAACGTTAGCTAGCTACAGCTACGTAACGTAGCCAGCTAGCCGGCAGCGCCAGTTCTGGCTGTAATGTAACTAAACTCCCCAAAAATGTACTAAAACAACTTACTCTGAGGTAAACTTCGTCTGTAATGTCCTTTAAAAGCGAAAAGGTGTCTTCAGGCTGACATATTTGGCATATTTACAGAGCAAAGAGGTGAGAGGTGTGAACAACGCTGGTGGTGCTGCTGGTGGAGGTGGTGGTGGTGGAGGTGGTGGAGGTGGTGGTGTCTTCACTCTCCGCTCCGTCACAGATGTTTGATTAGCTTAGCATAACTTCAGAAAGCCACACAACCGCCCAAATACAGCCCGGTGCCGGCAGCCGGAGAACTTTATGACCGGGAAAAAGGTCAGCGCCCGTCTGGACACCTACTCATCACCTCCGTTCCCAGTCAGAGCCGAGTTTTAGGGGGTAAATACCTTTTAAAATCCGCCGTGAAAGTCCCTCATTCCTCTCCGCTGCCGAAACTGCTCTCTGTCCCTGCGCGCGCTGACTGGAGCGCTCCGCGGGCAGACCGGGGACGGGCTGCAGATTAGCGTCCTCGAAGCAGCCAATCACGGAGCGGTATGCAAATGAGTATCCCAACTTCTACAGTACGGGCTTGTGCAGTACACTCTGTGTCCAAATGTTTGTGGACGCCCCCTCTAATGAATGCATTGAGCCATTCTAGCTTGTCGCTGACACACACACACACACACACACACACACAGCTTGTCTAGTCCCTGTAGAGAAGTAATACTGCCAAAAGAATAGGACTCAACATCATGAACTGTTTAGGCCGTTTATGAGGCCGAGAGGGGTATAAACAGGGGTATAAAGAGGGGTATAAAGAGGGGTATAAAGCCCCCCAGCATCGAGCTGTGATGGTGGTGCTCCATCCAGTCCTTTTGGGATGACCTCACTCTACTCTGACAACTCTAGTTCTTGTTGCTCAATGCAATCAAATCCTCACAGCAATGCTCCTCCTCCAAATCTAGTAGAGAGTCTTCGTCTCTGGACAGTAGAGACAGTTACTCCAACAGAAGCAGGATCAGCTCTTTTAATATCCTTTTTGGTTTTTTTAGAAGAAGAAACAGTGAATGAGCAGGCGTCCCAATACTTTTGTCCATATCGAGAATCCCCCGCCCTCACCACCCGGCTTTGGAAATGCATCCCTTAAATGCTTGTATAGGATTAAATTAGCCTGATTTGATGGCAAGCGGACATGTGAAACCACTGTCTTCTACACTGAAGCTGCTGGGAGCCCATAAAAACAGGTCCTCCCACAGGTCCCAGGTGACCCTCCTAAGTGTATCAGCGATCATTTATTCAGAGCTTCTTCATGAGGGCCGTTATTGTGGTTGTCAGAAGTGGTAATACGACTTTATAGGTGGGTAAAAGTCTGATGCCTGGGCTGTTGTACTGATCTAGCTGGAGATACAGTACATTTGTAACCTGATAGACCTCATAAGGGCCTGGCTTTGTGTTCGCTTCAGTGCTCTGAGAAGCTTTATGAGCGTCAGTCCCAGCTCTGTACGCTACAGGTCATAAGTTTGGAGTCGCTTTCTCTGAGCGTTGTTTCATTCAACAGCAATGTTTACAGTGTGCCGATTAAAATATCTCTAAGATATCTAAATACGCTATATGGACAAAAGTATTGGGACGCCTGCTGATTCATTGTTTCTTCTGAAGTCAAGGATATAAAAAAAAGAGCTGATCCTGCTTCTGTTAGAGTACTGTCTCTACTGTACAGAGAAGAGAGCTTTCTACTAGATTTTGGAGAAAGGGCATTGCTGTGAGGATTTGACTGAGTTAGTGAGGATGTAGCAGGATGCTGGATGATGATCACCACCCAACCACAGCTCATCCCAATCAAAAGTAATGGATGGAGCTGCACTACCATCATTCCAGAGAACACAGTTCTTCCACTGCTCCACAGCTCCTCAATGCTGGGGGGCTTTACACCCCTCTACTAGCCCACGCCTGGCTAGTTTATCTGTCCCATAGAGTCTTATTCTATTTAAGTAGCTGAATGCATTCATTAGAAGGGGTGTCTACAAGCATTTAGACACATAAGGTATAATTTGACAACCTTAGTTATTCACAGGTTTATGAAACAACAGGTTTGACCCCTGCTTTCCGAATTTGAGGCCTTCTAGATATGTAGTTAAATAAATGTCATTCTAGATGCTGTACAGCGTCCATCTGCAGCCACATAACTCATACACATCACACACAACTCTGCTCAACATAAAGAAAATCCACAAATCTATGAGGCTACACAGGATAATCATATTACAACCATTGTCTTGATCTTTACAATTTTTCCAACTTCCATGATGAGCGGACCAATAGAAATGCTCCAAAATGACCTGGAATGAAATATTTTTACATTGACTTCTATTGAAGGATGAGAAGGTTTCTCCTCTCTTCTCTTCTCAGGGAAACCCGATACACTCTCTCCCAGGCTTCTTTTGTCAGACTAGCTGGCACAGTCCTGAAGAATGACACCTGAGCAGAGAGGCCTGCCCCAGTACCTGTCCCATTAGCAGCCTAATGTGTTTACGACAGCTGCTGCGATGTTGCTGCAGGACACACTGTACTGGACATGGTTCTTAAAATCAGTGGTTCTCAAACTGGACCCCTGGACTGTCCACGTTTGTTGCTTTATCGCCACCTGCTGTGAGCTGGACTGGGGCAAATATGACTGATATGAGAGTCTATGCTTTTTAAAAACGGTTCTATAAAGAGACTTGGATTGGGGGATGTCTCAAACCAATAACACCTACATACATAACAGTGTGTCTCATGCTCCTAATAAAGCACCACGATGGTTCTATATGGTCAGAGAACCCTCTTCAGAGCTTTTTTGCTGAACGGGTTCAGTGTCACAAACCACATAAGCAGCTCTATTAGAGACTACTGAACAATTCCTAACCCAGTTTAAGGGTGGTGCTAATTGGTGTACATATGCTTCCATTACTTGTTAGCTATGTTAGCATCGTAGCGACAGTGCAAAACCGCCGAAGCCGGTTTCTCGTCTGGCTGACTAGGTGAGCAGTGAGGGGTTCTGCATTTGTACTATAAGCACCTGAAGAGGTGTGGATGAGTCACTAACGGATGAATAGACCCCCCCACCCACCACCACCACCACACACCTCTCTCGCTCTCGCTCTCTCTCTTTTGTCTCTCTCGCTCCTGCCCTTTTCACACTGTTACACAAAAACAAAGCGGCCTCTTTCTCTCTCTCTCACCTTGACCCTTCATGACCCTTGTCGACCCTTCTTCTATATATTAACCAAAGCCCACTCCATAACCTCCCCCAGAAACCCAGACCAGGTTCTAAGCCAGTTCTGTGAGTCCTACAGAGCGCTGAATGTAGTGGTACTCTACAATGAAGCTAGGAGTAGCCTCATACCCCCCCCCTCCCCACCCATCCCCCCTGTCCCCCCCACCATCACAGCCCTGGTAATGCAGGTACCACAAAAACCCTTTTCTTAGAATGCTAGGAGCCGACGCACCAACGTAACCAATAATAAACATACACACACACGCACACACACACACACACTGCTGTCTGACGGCCAGAGTCTTGCCTGTAAATATTTACTGTCATTAAGACACACGTTTCCACATTTGTGTTGTTTATAATAAGCTATATAGGGTTAAGTAAGAGAACAGTGGGTCAAAGGTCAATGAGGGAGTCGTTTAGACTGTCAGTGAGTCTGCAGTGAGTCTAGAGAGTCAGTGAGTTAATGAATCACTGAGTCACTAAGTCTTTGTCAGTGAGTTAGTAACCTACTGAGTTATTCAGTGAGTTATTGAGTCAGTCAGTGAGTTAGTAACCTACTGAGTCACTCAGTGAGTTATTGAGTCAGTCAGTGAGTTAGTAACCTACTGAGTCATTCAGTGAGTTGTTGAGTCAGTCAGTGAGTTAGTAACCTACTGAGTCACTCAGTGAGTTATTAAGTCAGTCAGTGAGTTAGTAACCTACTGAGTCACTCAGTGAGTTATTAAGTCAGTCAGTGAGTTAGTAACCTACTGAGTCATTCAGTGAGTTGTTGAGTCAGTCAGTGAGTTAGTAGCCTACTGAGTCACTCAGTGAGTTATTGAGTCAGTCAGTGAGTTAGTAACCTACTGAGTCACTCAGTGAGTTATTGAGTCAGTCAGTGAGTTAGTAACCTACTGAGTCACTCAGTGAGTTATTGAGTCAGTCAGTGAGTTAGTAACCTACTGAGTCATTCAGTGAGTTGTTAAGTCAGTCAGTGAGTTAGTAACCTACTGAGTCACTCAGTGTGTTATTTAGTCAGTCAGTGAGTTAGTAACCTACTGAGTCATTCAGTGAGTTGTTGAGTCAGTCAGTGAGTTAGTAGCCTACTGAGTCATTCAGTGAGTTGTTGAGTCAGTCAGTGAGTTAGTAACCTACTGAGTCAGTCAGTGAGTTATTGAGTCAGTCAGTGAGTTAGTAACCTACTGAGTTATTCAGTGAGTTATTGAGTCAGTCAGTGAGTTATTGAGTCAGCCAGTTGATCATTTGGTGAGTTGGTGAGTCTACCAGCGAGAGAGTCAGTGAATTAATGAAGGAGTCCATCCATAAGTCGTGACGTAAGCTAGTCAGTTACTAATTAGTAAGCCAGACAGTCAGAGATTCAGTGAGTGAATGATTGACTAAGTGAGTCAGTTAATCAGTGAGTCACTGAGGTGTTGATTCAGTCTGTGAGTTAGTCAGTTAGTAAGAGTCAGCAGTCAGTTAGTACAGAGTCGTTTAGATAGTGAGTTATTAAACCAGTCAGAGAGTCATTTCAGTTAGGTTGTAAGAGTCATTTAATGAGACAGAGTCAATCAGTGAGTTATTGAGTCAGTTTAAGTTAGAGAGTCAATTTTTGAGTTAGTGAGTTATTGGGTCAGTCAGTGAGTCAACCAGTAAGTTTGTGAGTTACTGAGTTTGTGAGCCAGAGAGTCAATCATTAGGTTAGTTAGTTTTTGAGTGAGTGAGTGAGTGAATTGTTGAGTTAGTCAGTGAGTCAAACAGTGAGTTAGTGAGTCAGTGAATAGACCACTGGGTCAATCATTCAAGGAATCAGTAAACTAGTGAGTCAATCAGGGAGTCAGTCAGCCAGTCAGAGACTAAGTCAGCAAATCTGATCCCAGATCAGCTTAAATGGTTCATCTGGCTCATGTTCATATTAGCTTGGTCCGTCCAACAGAAAATAAACAAACAGGAGGAGGCTGCAAAGAGGAGGCAGCTGACTCGTCACTGAAGTCCACAGATATGTATAAAAACAAACTGGGCCGCTTCAGCTTAGTTTACAGAGGTTTACTGAAGCTCCAGTGGCTCTGGCCTTCCACGCCACTGCTGGTGGAGAAGGGGCAGAGAGGGGAGAGGTGTAAATGAGGAGGCGGGGGCCAGCAAGGAGCAACGAATGAGGCAGCAGCAGAGAACAGCGTGATGAGAGGAGGGTCATTAGCATGATTAGATTCATTAGTTGAAGTCTGAGTGGGTCGTTAGTGTGATTAGATTGGTTGGATAAATTCTGAAGGTCATTTATGTCCCTCTGTCTTCCTGACAGAGCTGCTAATGCTTCTGTTTGTCTAATCCTGCATTGCCCCTCTGTAGCCCCCCTTCCCCCCAGATGGGTCACTACACTCCATCCCACCTCCAATACTAAAATCAAAAGGGTTCTTGGCAGTGACCGCATCGAAGAGCCTTTCATGGATGATTTTCCAAAGAGCTAACGTTCTTAAAGTTTTAAGAACCTCCACATAATGTTCTAGAAGGTTCTAGAAGGTTCCACAAAGTCATGTCATGAAGACCCACTTTTGGTTCCACCAAAGAACCATGCTTGAAATGAGATGTGAATATTAAACCCTTTTTAAAGTTCCACACATGTTCTAGGAGGAACCCTCGAGGACTAGCAACTCCTGTTCTGTGGCATCACACAAAATGTAGAAGCTGTCCAAATGTTTGTGGACACCCCTTCTAATGAATGCATTCAGCTACTTTAGGTTGCACCCATTGCTGACACAAAACTCTCTCTCTCTCTCTCTCTCTCTCTCACACACACACACACACACACACACACAGCTAGTCCTTGTAGAGAAGTACTGCCAATAGAATAGGACTCTCTGGAGCAGATCAACATCATGTAACCTATTGGCTCCATGCTGCCTAATAATGCCAGGCGTGAAGTCTAGACCTTTACTTCAGCTTTACTTCATCTTAAATGTTCAAGAAGGTAATATTTGTAAATGTTAACCATCCATAAACACCCAGTACTGTACAGCCTGTCATATTTTTGGTGGAATTATTTTATTATAAATATATATAGGATGAACTTTTTTTGAATACATGTGAATGGATGAGCAGGTGTCCCAATACTTTTGTCCATACTGTGTATGTGATGCATTTTCTGAAACATTGAGCTAAGGGCCTTCCTCAAGTAGGAAGGCCCTTGTGAGTATTGAACCCACAACCCCCAGGTTTTTCTAGGTATAATGTGCCAGAAAAGACATCAAATACACTATATGGACAAAAGTATTGGGACACCTGCTCATCTATTGTTCCTTCTGAAATCAAGGGTATTAAACAGAGCTGATCCTGCTTTTGTTGGAGTAACTGACTCTACTGTCCAGAGAAGAAGACTTTCAGGATGTTGGATGATCACCACCCCAGTCAGTACAGGCAGTACTTCTCTACAGGGACTAGGCAAGCTGTGTGTGTGTTTGTGCATGTGCACATCTGTGTCAGCAATGGGTGCAACGCTTTCAGTTCTCCTTTTGGGAAAGATGGTTCTTCATTGGGGACGAGCCAAAGAATCCCTTTATTAGTAATTCAGTCATCTAGTACTCAGACTCATCCCATGAAAGGTCGCTTTGGAAACTAAACGCTGGATCTTTAATGTCATCTGTCTAAAGAACCTGTTGGTAGAAGGTCCATTCTTGTTGCAGCATCAGGTGGTTGCTCTCCCTTCTGTGCTCCAAGCAAAGAGCAGTGAGATAAATCTCCTAAAGGACATAAGTACCTTGTCTGATTATTTTGGGGATGAGTTACAGAAAGCTCCCTTCAAAGGAACCCGCTTCGCAAGAAATGTGGGTGTGACCACAGGCTCATATGAGGTCATGCACTGCTTGAGAAGGGACACTCCGACCTGCAGGGACAAAAGACAGGGGAATGGACCAACAGAGTGAGTTGCCAGGTTCGATATGGACGTATTTCAAGGCCCAGTCTCAGACACTCAGTCCAAACAGCAGCAGGAAAATCCTCACAGCAGGTCAAAGTGAAATAAGTCCAGTTTACTGGACACAACTCTCTAATAGATCAAAAAATATGCTCTATTGTATTTCCTAATGGCCACTTTATTAGAAACCCCTACCTTGTGCTTCCATACACTGGCCACTTTATTAGAAACCCCTACCTTGTGATTCCTCACTGGCCACTTTATTAGAAACCCCTATTGTGTGCTTCCTCACTGGCCACTTTATTAGAAACACCTATTTTGTGCTTCCTCACTGGCCACTTTATTAGAAACACTATACATTGTGCTTCTTCACTGGTCACTTTATTAGAAACACCTTCCTTGTGCTTCCACTCAATGGCCACTTTATTGGAAACACCTTCCTTGTGCTTCCACTCAATGGCCACTTTATTGGAAACACCTTCCTTGTGCTTTCACTCACTGGCCACTTTATTGGAAACACTTAACTTGTGTTCCACTGACTGGCCACTTTATTAGAAACCCCTACCTTGTGCTTCCTCAGTGGCCACAACCAAAAGCCTATGAAGCAGCCAACCCAAGAATCCAGAGAATAATGAGGGTGAATAAATGGATCAGTGACCTCCTCCTCTCACTCCTCTCCAGAACGAAGCAGGAACAGAAGTAGGTCAGATGAGTCTCCTTCACGTGATCCGGTCTGTCCTGGAAGCACAGATATGAAGGGACTAATCTGGTTACATTCTGATCACGTTCTGTTTGGTTCTCTCTCTGGAGCCTGGCTGAATGTAGCGTTCTCCTCGCCTGCTGTTCCAGTAAGGAGCGTATTTGTGTTCGTTATCAGAAAGCCTGACCACATCTGTCACCACGCTGATCCAGCTCCAAGGCCACAGGTCAGCACATTGTCACATTCACTCAGTCCGCCTTTGTCCCTGAATGCCTCTGTGTGTTTTACCACATAGCAAGTGAGTGTTCACTGGCCACTTTATCAGAAACACTTCCTCTAGTAGCCCCACCTTGCTAGTGTAGAGTTAGAGAGTGTTCCTAGGTGTTCAGTCCTAGGTGGCCAGTGAGTGGAAGCAGAAGGTAGGTGTTCCTAATGAAGTGGCCAGTGAGTGGAAGCAGAAGGTAGAGGTTTCTAATAAAGTAGCCAGCATAAAAGCACAAATGAGGTGTTTCAGATAAAGTGGCCAGTGGGTGGAAGCACATGGTAGGAATGGAGGAGGTCACTAATACATTTGACTGTATACACGTTTACTCACATGGCTCTGATGATGTATCCTGGATAAAAACCCTGTGTACAGCTCCAGAGTCTACTGTAGTCTGCTGTAGTCTACTGTAATCTACTGTAATATACTGTAGTCTGCTGTAGTCTACAGTAGTCTACAATAGTCTGCTGTAGTCTACAATAGTCTGCTGTGGTCTACAGTAGTCTACTGTAGTCTGCTGTAGTCTACAGTAGTCTACTGTAGTCTGCTGTAGTCTACAATAGTCTGCTGTAGTCTGCTGTAGTCTACAATAGTCTGCTGTAGTCTGCTGTAGTCTGCAGTAGTCTGCTGTAGTCTGCTGTAATCTACTGCAGTCTGCTGTAGTCTGCTGTAGTCTGCAGTAGTCTGCTGTAGTCTGCTGTAATCTACTGCAGTCTGCTGTAGTCTGCTGTAGTCTACAATAGTCTGCTGTGGTCTACAGTAGTCTGCTGTAGTCTGCTGTGGTCTACAGTAGTCTGCTGTAGTCTGCTGTAGTCTGCTGTAATCTACTGCAGTCTGCTGTAGTCTACAATAGTCTGCTGTGGTCTACAGTAGTCTACTGTAGTCTGCTGTAGTCTGCAGTAGTCTGCTGTAGCACGTTAGCGTTCTGGGCTAAGTCTTCTGTTGGTGTGTGTCCACAGCTGCACCCCGCCATCGTGCCCAGGGACTAACCTCAACCAGGGACACACACTTCAGACTCCAGATCAGTTCTTGAACATTTTTGAGTTTTATATCTAAGTTAATGATTACACCAACTGGCCACTTTATCAGAAACCCCTCCCCTAAAGCCCCCCTCCTTGCTGGTGCACGGTTTGATTTAGTTGTCTTGCAGTCCTTCAGTCGTCAGTTTCTGACCACAGAGCTGAAAGTTTCTGTCCTGACACAGCTCACACACACACACACACACACACACACACACTAACACACACACACACACACACACTAACACACACACACACACACACACACACACACACACACACACACACACACACACACACACACTGGTTTTGCTGGGGAAATCATGGCCCATCTGTATTGGTTATACTAGTGAAATTACAGCTGCTCTGTACTGGTTTTACAGTTTGTGTGTGTGTGTGTGCGTGTGTGTGTGTGTGAGTTCCTGCCTGAGTTACAGGAGCTGTAATGGGGCCATGTGGGAAAGCGCACTCTGCTCCTTGGATACACTGGAGTGTACTGGACATCAGCTTATTAGATAAAGCCTCCACTCTCTGTGTACGGACCATTAATCACTCTCTCTCTCTCTTTCTCTCTCTCTCTCTCTCTCTCTCTCTCTCTCTCTCTCTCTCTCTCCCAGGTCTGTCTATCTGTTTGTTTACTTGTTTGTTTATCTGTTTACTTCCAATGCATCTTCATCTCCAGGCTGTAGCTCAGTTACAGTAGATACAGCAGCTGCTGGATGGAAGCCAGGACTGTATCACTGCATTCAGGACCAACAGCAGGAGGAGCAGAGGCTCGGACAGGCCACCAGGAGCCTTCCCGTTTCCATGGTTACGCGAGTCAACAGGACGGCTTGATATTTACCTTTCTGCTGGACAAACAGCCAGACAAAGGAGTCTGTCGCCAGATTTACAGACGCAGGTGACGGACCAGCTTTACACTCTCAGGTCTAGTCTAGTCTGGTCTAGTCTGGTTTAGACTGGTTTAAGCCTACACTATATGTTCAAACCTAGGTTTAGCACCAGGTGGGTGTTTCTAATAAAGTGGCCAGTGATTAAGCACAAGGTGGGTGTTTCTAATAAAGTGGCCAGTGAAGAAGCACCAGGTGGGTGTTTCTAATAAAGTGGCCAGTGAAGAAGCACAAGGTGGGTGTTTCTAATAAAGTGGCCAGTGAAGAAGCATCAGGTGGGTGTTTCTAATAAAGTGGCCAATGAGTGGAAGCACCAGGTGGGTGTTTCTAATAAAGTGGCCAGTGAAGAAGCACCAGGTGGGTGTTTCTAATAAAGTGGCCAGTGAAGAAGCATCAGGTGGGTGTTTCTAATAAAGTGGCCAGTGAAGAAGCACCAGGTGGGTGTTTCTAATAAAGTGGCCAGTGAAGAAGCATTAGGTGGGTGTGTACACTCAAATTCAACTGTAAACTGCCACCTCCTGGACTTACACGGCTATCAGAGCTCTGTGTGTGTTTACCTGTGGTAATGTAGGACCGGCTCTGCAGGGGAGGGGTTTGACGTACACACCCAGGTGTAGTAGTGTGTTTATTTAGCTTAGTGCTGGATTTTGACTGTAGTAACGATAATCACCTCCTCCTCATCCTCCTCCTTCAGAGTTTTCTGAGGTCACTCCCCTCTACCTGACCTCAGGTGTCCGGGCTGTGCTGAGCGTGGCAGTGTGCTGAAACACGAGCCCTGCTCCCAGCAGGTGAATATGAAACACAGCAGCCCTGCAGTCCAGTTTCAGAGGCAGCTCCACTGAGGAGGCAGAGTCCTGAGTTTCACTTCTTCTTCTGAGTGATGATGAAAGCTGTTGTTTGTCTCTGAGTATAAATGCTGATCTGGGATCAGCGCTGCCTGTTAGCATGAGTTTTTTCATCGGCGTTGCTAAATCAGTGGCACACACACCAGTCACATGACCTCAGGATGCAAACTGTTGACCTGTGGGTTTCCTTCTCTCTTTTTCATCATTAACATTTGAACAGAATCAGGCTGAAAAGACACTCACCAGCCTGAATGAGCTTATACTAATAACAACGTATAAAAAATACACATTATAGAATGAAAGGATATTAAACACAATAAACCAAGGCATGATTGTTAGTGATAGAGTGATGGCCTTGCTGTATTTAATTAAGAGCAGTGGAAACCACTATGAATTATTCAGTATCTACTGTGGATTACTCACTAACTACTATGAATTATTAAGTATGTACTTAAGAAAATTGAGTAAAAGCTAATTACTAATTTATACAGTAACTAACCAGTTAATCACGTCGCCTGTTTGCTAGTAAGTCCAATATGAAATATTTATTATCTGCTATAAAACATTAATTAACCACTATGAATTATTCAGTGTGTACTATAAATTATTCTGTAACTACTATAAAATATTCATTAAGCACAATTAATCATTTTGTATCCACTATGAATTATTCAGTATGTACTAAAGAAAATTGAGTAAAAGTTAATTACTAATTTATGCAGTAACTAACTAGTTAATCAATATCCACTATGAATTATTAATTGATCACTATGAATTATTAATTGATCACTATGAATTACTCAGTATCCACTATGAATTATTCAGTATTTACTGTAATTACTAATTTATACAGTAACTGACTAGTTAATCACATCGCCTGTTTGCTAGTAAGTCAAATATGAATTATTTATTATCTGCTATAAAACATTAATTAACCATTATGAATTATTCAATATGTACTATAAATTATTCAGTAACTACTATAAAATATTCATTAAGCACAATTATTCATTATTAAGTATATACTAAAGATAATTGAATAAAAACTAATTACTAATTCATACAGTAACTAATTAGTTAATTAGTATTCACTATGAATTATTAATTGATCACTATA